>NC_042618.1:270544740-270821968 GCF_901001135.1 Rhinatrema bivittatum | reverse complement strand
TGTATCCAGGTGGGGATGCAATCCCTCGAAGACATCTGGTCCCAGACGCTCCATCAGTTGCTGCTCCATGGGTGTGAAGCGGATGGGGCATGGGGACCGTCCGCCTGTGGCCTTCAGGTACTGGTTCCTGTCAGCGATGCGGGTCTTCAGCTGGGCCTTAACGTCACGGTAGCGGTGGGCCACCTGCTCCCCGGTGCGAGGGATGCCGCTCTCCCGCTGTATGTGGCCAGCTATGCTGGCCCAGATCTCGGCCTTTGCTGCCTTGCTGGTCCTCACTGACAGATTGCCAAACAGCCGCGGATAGTGGCGCAGGACCCCCTGGATGAGCATGTCATTGTCCTCCTGGCTGAACCTGACAGCACGCTGCCTGACCCTGGCCTGGCTGCCTGGTTGGGGTGCCACTTCCGGAGGGTTTTCCTCCCTGTCCTCTCTCTCCACCCCCCCAGGTTCCCCACTCCCTTCCTCCCCCCCCACCTGACCCTGCACTTCCCACTCCCTTCCCCTCTGCCCTGCCTGTCTAGCCCTACCTCTTCCCGCCATCCTATCCTGCCTTACCCCATCCCCCTCCCCCTCCCTCCTATCTCTTCCCTCCTGCCTATCTCTCCCACTACCCCTGTCCCGGTCCCTGCTCCTACTCCTCAGTCCCCTACGTCCCTCCTCCTCCCCCTCCTCCCTCCCCCTCCCCATCCCCCTCCCCCTCCCCCTCCTCTCAACACCCCTCTCCTCTCCTCTCCTGCCACTCCTCTCACGCTCCATCCTCCTCTCTCCTCCTCCTCACCACCACCACCACCAACACACTCCTCTCTCCTCCACCTCACCACCACCACCACCAACACACTCCTCTCTCCTCCACCTCACCACCACCACCACCAACACACTCCTCTCTCTCCTCCTCACCACCACCACCACCAACACACTCCTCTCTCTCCTCCTCCTCACCACCACCACCACCACCACACTCCTCCTCCTCCTCCTCCTCCTCCTCCTCCCCTCCTCCCTCCTCCTCCACACAGATGGACAAACAGTTGACTAACAAACTTGCACTCAAACACAGATTACAAAAGACACAAGGTAAAGGGAAACAAAGTATAACAGAAACACAGGACAGCGCACTCAGTATTCAATTCTCTAAACCACTTCTCTATACCACCAACACCTACCTTCACTATCCAACACTCCTTCCAAACCCTCAAAGGAGGAGGGGCAGGAAGTCAGGTTTTATACCAGACACATTATCGCGTGACGCGGTATTTGGTTTCATTTTGTATCGCGTACCGCGGCAACGGCGCGGTACGCGATATTATTTTGACCTTTTCCTCGCGTACTGCGATATTTGTTTCGCCGCACGCGAAACAGCTTCGCCGCACGCGAAACAGCTTCGCCGCACGCGCTGGTAGCGCGTGCGGCGAAACATTCGCGAACCACGAAAAACCACCTATTTGCATGGGCCACGCCCCCGATTTTTATCGCACGCGGTAACAATGCGTTACCACTGCGATAATGGAAAATGAGGCCCATAATTTGTTAAGAGAAAACAATAATCTAACACATTTATTAATTATTTTCTTTCTATATTATTATAATCTACATTAATTCATGCAGAGAGAATACAAAATTTAAAGAGAGTAATTTTTAAAGACATTTCCATAGGTAAAACTGGGCTTTACTAGCAGAAATAGTCTGTTATAAAACTGCCTGCCTGATATGTGGGTAAACTTATGTGCATATGCAAGTAGATTTACCTGGACTGAACTGCAGCATTCCCAGGGACTGAGTTTGGGAGGGGTTTGCATTTACATACATACTTTTGTATTTTAAAAAATAAGCATGCAAGATATCAAAGAAAAACATCTGCACTCAATAGAGCAGATATAACAATGTATGAGTAGTTTTGTTGGGATACTTCTCAAAGCAAACATGTGTGCAAAAGTTTGCTTTAAAAAATGGTGTAACTTTTACTAACTAATTTATATGGGCTTTTACAAAATTATCCTCAGTGTATTCATCACAGATTGTGTACATTCAAGATGTTCTGGCAATATACAACCACTAAGGATGAGTGGTTTATAAAAGCAGGGCTGCAGTTATTGTGTTGCATCAAGTACCTGGTTAGACACAATTATTTTATTTGGAGAGTTTATATGGGCGATCTGATCCCAATTTTATTGGGTCTAACACACTGAAATTATTTACAAGTGTTTTCTCTTTGATGTGAACTCTAAAATCGCAGTGAATGGATGATTAGATAATGGACTTTTTCAACCTTGGGTGAACTCAACACTATTCTGATGTGGAGGTGAATGTGCCAGCTAGCAAAATATATTGCCCTCACATCATTGACCTAAATATATTGCAAAATATTTAGAAAAAAAGAAAACTGTTTTAGGCTACTAAAAATTTACATTTTTTGTTCAGTGTTAAAGCTAGAATAAATAAAATTATATTGTAGCTAGGCAAGGAATGTTGCAATCTTAAACTCATTGCTGTACTGTTTATTTGTGAACTTACATAGTAACACAGAGGTCCATATTCAGCATTAACTTAGCTAGATAAGTTTCAATTTATCCAGGTAAGAGTCGATGGTTGAATATATTTCGGGATTACCGGCTGCCACTTAAATGGATAACTATTTATTCGACCAAATAGTGGGTTGCGCTAGGATGTAACTGGGAGAAGCTGAGTTCACCAGATAAGTTATCTGGCTAACTAATATTCAGAATTGGCCAGGTAACATATCTGACTAAGGGGGTCATTTTCCAAGGAGTTACCGCAGGTGATAATTCCACAAATAGCCGTTAACGCAATTTGTGGGGCAGAGCAAATGTAAAGTAGGGAGGATTTATTGTGTGCCGTGAAACAGCCACAGTGTTAGCATGGCTCATAACTACACCTCTTTCATTTGCATTATGTTGTGCGCTAGAGGCCAGTAAAGGTTTATCATGGTGTTCTGGGGGGGGGGGGGGGGGGGGGGGAGAGAGAGAGAGAGAGAGAGAGAGAGAGAGAGAGAGAGAGAGAGAGAGAGAGAGAGAGAGAGAGAGAGAGAGAGAGAGAGAGAGAGAGAGAGAGACTTGCTATAGTGCCTCCTCCCTAGACAGGTATATGTATCCCTATGGGAGGCCCACCTAGTAACTCGAGGTGAGGGTTAAGTATTAATGTAGGGGGTTGGGGGCCACTTTGACATTCAACGTGAGATGTACGAACAGAACAGTGGTCTCTTGTGAAGATTTGATGGCCTTCGGAGTGAGGAAACTCACTCCAAGATGAGATTTGGGCAATGTTCTCTCCACCTAGCTTGATGGACATTCTACCTGGGCAACAACAAGCTAGGTGGAGAGAACATTGCCCAAATCTCATCTTGGAGTGAGTTTCCTCACTCCGAAGGCCATCAAATCTTCACAAGAGACCACTGTTCTGTTCGTACATCTCACGTTGAATGTCAAAGTGGCCCCCAACCCCCTACATTAATACTTAACCCTCACCTCGAGTTACTAGGTGGGCCTCCCATAGGGATACATATACCTGTCTAGGGAGGAGGCACTATAGCAAGTCTCTCTCTCTCTCTCTCTCTCTCTCTCTCTCTCTCTCTCTCTCTCTCTCTCTCTCTCTCTCTCTCTCTCTCTCTCTCTCTCTCTCGTAATTACCCTTAATAGAAGGCATGGGGTTTACTATCCTTACTCAATATGTTTTGATGAAGCTGCAATGTCACTCTCTACTTTGATGGGGGGAGGGGAATTGTATTCAGACACAACAATCGCGGGCCCCAATTTTTATGATCTGGAGTACTGATAGGCATGAGGGTAAACTGCACGCATTGGCAGTTAATACTAGAGATGTGAATCGGAACCGGAATCAGTTTGGATTCCGGTTCCGATTCACATGTGGGTTTTTTTGCATTGGGCCCGATCGTGGGTTTGTTTATCAGCTGCACCCAAATCGATAAACAAAAAAACCACCCCAACCCTTTAAAACTAACCCCTTAGCTTCCCCCACCCTCCTGACCCCCAAAAAAAACTTTTTACAGGTACCTGGTGGTCCAGTGGGGGTCCCGGGAGCGATCTCCCACTCTGGGCCGTCCTCCCGCTCCCGGGCCGTTGGCTGCCACTAATTAAAATGGCGCCGATGGCCCTTTGCCCTTACCATGTGACAGGGTATACGTGCCATTGGCCAGACCCTGTCACATGGTAGGAGCACTGGATGGCCGGCACCATCTTGTGCTTCTATCATGTGACAGGGGCTGACCAATGGCACTGGTAGCCCCTGTGATATAGTAAGGACAAAGGCTATCGGCGCCATTTTGAATACTGGCAGCCGACGGTCCGAGTGCAGAAGGTCGCTCCCGGACCCCTGCTGGACTTTTGGCAAGCCTTGTGGGGGTCAGGAGGGTCCCCCAAGACTTGCCAAAAGCCCCTGGTGGTCCAGCGGGGGTCCGGGAGCGATCTCCTGCACTCGGGCCATCGGCTTCCAGTAATCAAAATGGCACCGATAGCCTTCGCCCTTACTATGTCCAAAAGAGGAATTGAGGATGAAAAGAATAAACAAATTCAAAAGGATATGGGATAAACTGTTGCGTGTGCTGGCCATGTTTGCCTGCTCCAGTGCCTGGTTCCACCTCTCTTGCGGCCATGAGTAGCCTCCTCCATGCTCAGGCTGCTCCCATTGCTCCCAGCTCTTTTGCGGATGTTCCAGCTCTGCAGCGGGCCTCCCCGCGTGCTCTGCGGGGAGACATGCCATCTCACGCCACGCCTCTCCCTAGGTGTGTGCGCAAGTGGAACCAGGCTACCTTTAAAGGGGCCATGGCAGGAAACCACCCCGCGGCCCCGGATGATGACATCACTGGGTCCTGAGTCCCGCGTCTTCCTTGCTTGTCTATGCTTCTGATTGATACCTGGCTTTACCCCTGCTTTGTCTGACTACGCTTCTGATTGATACCTGGCTTGACCCCTGCTTCTTCTGACTACACTTCTGATTGATACCTGGCTTGACCTCTGCTTCATCTGACAACATTCCTGCTTGACCATCCTCTACTTGACTCTGGTTTGACCCGTGTCCGTTTGCCACATCTCTTTGCCTGCCACCTGCCCTGATCCTGGTCTGCTCTACCACACCTCTGCTGAATGTACTCTGGACTTGGTATTTCAGGCTCTGGCCTATTCTTACTCGGGCGCCCCCTTTCTGTTCCGAGTTTCCTTTGGCACCCGGGTCTCCTGGACTCAACCTTGTCTGGACTTGTTCTCCATTCTCAGTCACCACTGCTGGCCCCTGGCTGATTCATTCATTGCCTCTGGGAAGACCTCAGATTGAGGCCCACCTAAGACCAGCCGGCCCCAGTACCCAAGGGCTCAACCTGTGGGGAACGAGGATTGGTATTGGTGAAGCTCCAGTCAATCAGCCAGCTCCGCCTACCGAGAGTGGGGACCCGTATGGCTTGCCCTGCAAGTAGCGTCAACCCCACCTCGGTCCAAGGGTCTACGTCTGGTGCAACAGGTTGCCAAGGTCAAGGACTCGGCGGAGCCGTCCGCCCTCCAGGCCATTCCAGGTCTGGCTTCCAAAGTGCAAGAGCAACAGCGGTTCCTCGAGGCATTGGCCTCCTCCATCAAGCATCTCCAAACCCAGCTTGACGCCAAAATGGGCCTTCCAGTTCTGGCGCCATCTCCAGTTAGCCATCAACCATCACCATTGCCTTCTAGGGCTCTGTTGGTCCTACCCGCTCCACCCCACTTCAAGTGGGGACTCCAAGCTCTGCAGAAGATTCATTAACCATTGCTACATGCAATTTTCTCTGCAGCCTTCCATCTTCCAAGATGAACTCACGAAGGTTACCTTAATCCTGTCTCGACTCGAGGGTAAATTAGACGCCGAAGATTGTCCAAGTATGAGCTTTATTTCAATGGAGACATAAATATGTATATTGCGCCCGACTCAGGCTGAGTTTCGCCCCGCCTGGGGCTGCGTCAGGGGCTAAAATCGATAAATAAAGATGTAAACAATACAGGACTTACATTAATAAATTAAAACTAAAAACATCCAAACATTTAAAAACATTGAAATGTGTAAAAGCCAGGTAACACATGAAGAAAGAAAATCATAAAAGGCACTTAGACTAAAACAAACAGAATGACATGTAAGCCAAAGGGCAAGAAATACAGTGAAAAATCATATTTTTACCTGTATATAGATGAACAATATATACCAGATTGTTCTCAAATTTAATGCATGAAAAATCTAGTGGTCAGGTGGTCTGCAATGAATTGAAAAAAATAAGAGACACAACTATGCTAAACATACAAATAAAAAATAATTAAAAATAAACTCAAAATATTAGAAAATAAGAAATGAAAAAAATGAAAAAACTATGATGGCTGGTGTGGTGAAATGAGGCTAGTAAACATGAAATCTATATTGAGATATGTTTATCTAATCATATACAAAAATTAATCAAAACTGAATCCAAGTGTGCAAAAAATACTCTGAAGTTTACATATTGACCTACACTGGTTTATCATGGCTATTGTGTAATTCTATCATTTTTTTCTTGCAACGCTGTGCATAAAGGCTATGCCTCACAAATCTGGTCTTCCCTCAGCTTTAAAAATGAATGAACGGGACCGCTCTGAGAAGGAGCCAACTTATATATGTGCTGAATAATAGTAAAAGATTCAACTTAATACAAAGTCGCCGCGGTTTAGACTTCTTCTATTTGGCAATCTAAATGGTCTGTGCGACATCGGGAAAACAAGAAAAAAATGTGAACAAATTAAATACAGAGAAATCTAAAGTGACCACAGTTGCTGCCTGTTTTCTATATCACCATCAAAATGTTTTAATATTGCATAAATACAAACAAAACACTGAAAAGATGACACTTGAAATATAAGAAAATCCAGCGCAGAGGAGGTTTTCTCAACTGACTAACTTCCATGTCCGCGGAACTGAAAAAAATATATATCTACTACTTACAAAGTTACCGCGGCGGATGCCTATTCTCAATATTGCCACATCCAGACAATCAAACAAAAATTTTAAAAAATAAGAAACTTAGAAAAACATACTTAACGTAGTTGTGGCTATTACTGTAAACTATATTGAGGTTGTAACACCTTGGTACGGTATCAATATTTACTATGCTATAAAAAGAAAAACAAAACAAATAAGGTTTTGAACCATACTAGTATATCCATAAAAAATTATTTACTCGAATCTCAACGCAGTCTATTGTGGTCTCTGCTCAGATATAGCAAGGACATGAAAATGCATACAAACTTATGGACAGGATTGACTATATACAAGAAATAGACAGGCAATTATCAGACATTAACTTTTACAAAGCCTTGGAAAAGAATCCTACTATTGAGATCAAACAGGACATTGACAATTTACTTTCAGTAGCAACACTTAAGGAGTATGAATTTTTAACGGTCAAATTTCCTGTATTACCCACTACATTTTACCTAAAATCCACAAATCCCTCACCAATGCCCCCGGCAGACCAATCATATCTGCCAATGGGTCTCTTCTCGAACCTCTTTCCATTTTAATTGATATTTTTTTAAAACCCGAAGTTAAGGATATACCATCTTATATCCGGGATTCAGCTCATTTTATTACTATTTTAAATGGTTTTAAAGGAATTACTGGAGAAATTACCATGGTAACACTTGATATTGAATCTTTATATCCAAATATTCCACAAGATTCTGCTCTTTATTTAATTACACAACTCAGAGAACATAATATACATAACAGAAAACCTAATCAGTTTTTAATTGAGTTAGCAGAAATTGCCTTGACAAAAAACATTTTTGCATTTAATAGAAAATTCTTATTGCAGACAAAGGGCGTGACTATGGGTTCGCCCATGGCACCATCTATTGCCAATCTTTATGTAGCGAGATTTGAAAAATTATATTTGTTAGAACATCAGTACAAAGAGAATATTTTACTTTGGAAACGGTATATAGACGAAATTTTTATCATTTGGAAAGGTAATTTGGATAATCTCCAGGGATTTTATAAATGGATAAATACATTGGACAACAATTTGAAGTTTTCTAATAATTTTAATTGTTTTAGTATTCCCTTTTTGGATATTTTAATTATTTTTAAGGATGGAATGTTTGAAACAGACATATATAGAAAACCGACTGATACTAACAAATTGCTGCACTATTCTAGTTGTCATAACAAATCTCTCCAAAGAAATTTACCGTATTCCCAGTTTCTCAGGTTGATAAGATTATCTGGTAATGAAGCATTGTTTTTATCACGCTCCGAAGAATTGAAAGATAGGTTCTTAGAAAAATCATACCGACAAAGATACATAGAAGCTGGCTTCTTGCATCATGCAAGTAGTAAATAAGTCAGGTGATATTAACTCATTTGATTTCAATTGTTGGAGAAGAGGAATTTACATCATCTCTTTGTTTTCCTTATCCGCTTTTTCCTAATTACTATTCCTTCTGAATATTACCTTGTATGCAGATATAATTGATGAGATTGATTTTGTCAATCTGAAAAATGAGCGTATAAAGTGAAATTATGAGATCTGAAAATTGTTTTATATGTCTATGTATTGTTTATTGAATAAGCATAAATTAAAAATTAAAAAAAAAAGAAGCTGGCTTCAAAAAAGTATCCATGACCAATCGGAATGAATTACTCACCACAAGGGTCAAACAATCTAAGGACCGAATAGTATGCCTTATAACGTATACACATATGTCATTTCAGATTACTAATATTCTCAGGAAACATTGGTCCGTTCTGCAATTGATACCATATTTTAAAGGTAAAGATCTTATGATTGCTAACAAAAGAGAAAAACATATTAAAGAATTAATCTCTCCATTTGCCCTACCTGTTAAAACACTTATTGATAAAAGACATCCAGGACACCGCCCATGTGGAAATTGTTCCATTTGTACTGTTAATATGAAGGTTAGGGATGTGAATCGTGTGCCCAATCGTTTTAACGATCGGGTTCAGCTGGGGGGGGGGGGGGGGGGGATGTGATCGTTACGAGATGTGAATTGGAATTGGTTCCGATTCCAATTCACATCACTAATTTTTTTTAGTGAGGCCTGTGCCGATAAAAAACCCCACCCCGACCCTTTAAAATTACCCCCTTAGCCTCCCCCTCTCTCCCGACCCCCCCCCCAAAACGTTTTACACATACTTGGTGGTCCAGGGGGGCCGCTGGCAGCGATCTCCCATTCCCACGCTATCAGCTGCGCTAAAAAAAATGGCGCCGATGGCCCTTTGCCCTTACCATGTGACAGGGCAAAGGTAGCGCTGGCGCCAATTTGAATATTGGCAATATGGCCCGCATGCAGGAGATCGCTCCCAGACCCCCGCTGGACCCCCAGGGACTTTTGGCCAGCTTGGGGGCCATTTTGTTTAGTGCAGCTGATAGCGTGGGAATGGGAGATCGCTGCCCGCAGCCCCCCTGGACCACCAGGTATGTGTAAAAAGTTTGGGGGGTGTCGGGAGAGTGGGGGAGGCTAAGGGGGGTAATTTTAAAGGGTCGGGTGGGGGGTTTTTTTATCGGGCCATCGACGCCATTTATATTAGTGGCAGCCAAAATGGCGCCGATGGCCCGAGAGCGGGAGATCGCACCGGTACCCCCCCCCCCCCACTGGACCACCAGGTAATTTAAAACATTTTGGGGGGGTTCGGTAGGATGGGGGATTTGTTTTAAAGGGTCGGGGTGGGTTTTAGGGTTGTTTTGGTGTGCCGGTTTTCCCGCCCTCCCCCGATTTACGATTTTTAACGATAAATCGAGGGAATTTCTATTGTATTGTGACTCTAACGATTTTTGACGATTTAAAATATATCTGACGATTTTTTTAAATCGTCAAAAAACGATTCACATCCCTAATGAAGGTTACCAGCTTACAGATCCCAGGAATGACTTGAGAATTTAAGTTAAAATCATTCACTAATTGTAAAACTAAAGGGGTAATATATTTGGCACTTTGTACATGTAATAAAGCATATGTGGGTAAAATAATTAGACAATTTAATAAACGTATAATCGAACATAAGAGTAGCATCAAAAGAAGAATAGAATCAAAACCACTTGTCCAACACACAATTCAAATGAATCATAATTTCAATGATTACAAATTTTGCGTGATTCAACAGCTTACTCCGAACTGGCGAGCTGGTGCTTTGGATAAAATGTTGTTACAATTAGAACAGAAATATATTTTTGAATTTAAAACTATGGAACCATATGGGCTAAATTTAGAAATTGATTATTCAGTTTTTCTGTGATCCATATAACCGTTTCGCCAGTGTTTGATTCTGTTTTAGATTTTTATGTATATGTGTTGCTTTAACCTGCATGTATAAGATTTTGATTCATATGTTTATGTCAAAGAAGCTGTTTTGTTTGTTAATCATCTAATTTTTAAACACTGTTTTTCTTATTTTTACCTGCTTTTTAGATAATTGCTTTTCATTTAATTTATTGTAAATGAATACGGTTTTCACTTACATATTTTTTTTATCATAATGTTATTTTAATAATTCTTATTTTTGTTCTTATCATAATTTTTTGTTTAAATATGAAAAATGTTTCTATTAGTACAGTAGTGAATTTGTGGTCTATATGGTTTTTGTTTTATTCATTTAATCAATCATTGATTTTCATTTCATTTTATTTATTTTTTATTTAAAATTTGGTGTGCTCATCTTGATTGTTAAGTTGCTGGCTAGCATATCTCTGGTTTTATATTTCGATATGTGCTGATTTTATCATCTTTTCATATTTATTATATTTATTCCTCATATCTCAGTATGGGTTTCGGTAACACTGGTATTCCGCGCCCTGCATATGGGCTATTTGATAGCCACGCCTCCCTGATGTGATTGACAGTTGGTTTGGCGTGTTTTTTCAACATATTTAAAGGGCTAATAAGTTTGTATGCATTTTCACGTCCTTGCTATATCTGAGCAGAGACCACAATAGACTGTGGTGAGATTCGAGTAAGTAATTTTTTATAGATATACTAGTCCGGTTCAAAACCTTATTTGTTTTGGTTTTCTTTTTTTAGCATAGCATAGTAAATATTGATACTGTACCAAGGTGTTAAAACCTCGATATAGTTTACAGTGATAGCCACAACTACGTTAAGTATGTTTTTCTAAGTTTCTTATTTTTCAAAATTTTTGTTTGATTGTCTGGATGCGGCAATATTGAGAATAAGCATCCGCCGCGGTAACTTTGTAAGTAGTGGATATATATATTTTTCAGTTCCATGGACATGGAAGTTAGTCAGTTGAGAAAACCTCCTCTGCACTGGATTTTCTTATATTTCAAGTGTCATCTTTTCAGTGTTGTTTTGTTTGTATTTATGCGATATTAAAACATTTTGATGGCGATATAGAGAACAGGCAGCAGCTGTGGTCACATTACATTTCTCTGTATTTAATTTGTTCACATTTTTTTCTTGTTTTCCCGATGTCGCACAGACCATTTAGATTGCCAAATAGAAGAAGTCTAAACTGCGGTGACTTTGTATTAAGTTGAATCTTTTACTATTATACAGCACATATATAAGTTGGCTCCTTCTCAGAGTGGTCCCGTTCATTCATTTTTAAAGCTGAGGGAAGACCAGATTTGTGAGGCATAGTCTTTATGCACAGCGTTGCAAGAAAAAAATGATAGAATCACACAATAGCCGTGATAAACCAGTGTAGGTCAATATGTAAACTTCAGAGTTTTTTTTGCACACTTGGATTCAGTTTTGTTTAATTTTTGTATATGATTAGATAAACATATCTCAATATAGATTTCATGTTTGCTAGCCTCATTTCACCACACCAGCCATCATAGTTTTTTCATTTTTTTCATTTCTTATTTTCTAATATTTTGAACTTATTTTTAATTATTTTTAATTTGTATTTTTAGCATAGGTGTGTCTCTTATTTTTTTTTAATTCATTGCAGACCACCTGACCACTAGATTTTTGATGCATTACATTTGAGAACAATCTGGTATATATTGTTCATCTATATACAGATAAAAATATGATTTTTCACTGTTTTTCTTGCCCCTTGGCTTACATGTCATTTTGTTTGTTTTAGTCTAAGTGCCTTTTATGATTTTCTTTCTTCATGTGTTACCTGGTTTTACACATTTCAATGTTTTTAAATGTTTGGATGCTTTTAGTTTTAATTTATTAATGTATGTCCTGTATTGTTTACATCTTTATTGATTTTAGCCCCTGAGGCAGCCCCAGGCGGGGCGAAACTCAGCCTGAGTCGGGCACAATGTACATATTTATTTCTCCATTGAAATAAAGCTCATACTTGGACAATCTTCGACATCTAATCTACATATTTGCCTAAACGGCTTTCTTAGATAGCCTACCCTCTGCTTTATTGGTTCGACTTGAGGGTAAGGCATTAGCATGGGCCTTCGCCCTGTGGGAGCGCTTGGACTCGCTCTTACTGGAGCTGTCTCACTTTGTGGCTGTTTTCTGTTGGACCTTTGATGATCCAGGTTGACAGGCTGTGGCAAGCATCAACCTTCTTCACCTACAGCAACGTCAACGGGCCCTGTAAGATTACACCATTGAATTCCAAACTCTTGCTACAGAATTGTCCTGGTAAGAAGCCTGTCCAGGTAGAGCTATCTACCTGGATAGGCTATCATCCCAGATCAAAGATGAGCTAGCGGCCCGTGAGCTACCATCCTCCCTTGAGGACCTCATTGACTTGGCAGGCCACATCGACCATCATCTCCAAGAGTGCCGCCGAGAGGCTCAGATGCCCAGACAACCCTTCATGGAGTGTTTCCACTCACGACCTACCACGAGCTCTGCCTCCTGCGGAGCTCCATCCCTTTCAAAAGCGGAAGAGCCCATGCAATTGGGTTGCAGGCGCTTGTCCCCAGAGAAGCACCTCTGTCGAAGGCAGTTGGGCCTATGCCTTTATTGTGGAGCTCCCGGTCACCATCTCCAGTCTTCTCCAGTCCATCCAGGAAATGTCTGGGCCTAAGATCAGTAGGGGTCCTGAACTTGGACGCTACTTCTACAGCCCCTCAACTCTCATTACCAGTTACTTGTGACTCCAGTTCCTTCCCTATCCTTGCTCTGATAGATTCCGGAGCAGGAGGGAACTTCATTCTCAAGGACTTAGTGCAACTCTTGGGTATATCTACCTGTCCCTTGGAAACTTCTCTCTGCATTGCCTCCATCTATGGTGAGCCATTACCTGGCCAAATCTCCTGGTGACAGAGCCAGTTCATCTTCTCACCGGTGCTTTCCATGAAGAAGAGGTGGAACTCCTCGTCTTAGAAAAATCAATTCATCCGGTGGTTCTAGGATTACCTTGGCTCCAGCGTCACTCTTCCCAGTTTGACTGGGGAACCCTTCAGCGCTCTGAGTGGAGCCCAGCTTGTCACCTGACCTGTTTGAAAAAGGTGACACCACCTCCTGCAGGTCCTCTGGCGACCACTACTCCTGACATTCCAGCTCCATATGCGGACTTTGAAAATGTCTTCTCAAAGCAAAAGGCTGATATCCTTCCGCTTCTCTGTAACTTCGACCGTCCTATCGAACTTTTACCTGGTACTATACCCCCTCGAGGCCAGACCTATCCCTTATCGCAGCCCAAGACCCGTGACATGTCAGAATATATTTGAAAGAATCTGGCTAAGGGGTTCATCTGACCCTCAACATCCCTCACCGATGTGGGCTTTTTCTTTGTCACGAAGAAGGATGGGTCCTTGAGGCCGTGCATTGATTATCGTGGTCTGATTTACAAATTATTATCACCATTTCATCGCTAATTACTCCACGCTGGCAGCGCCCCTCACGGCCATGACCCGTAAAGGCAGCAATACCTGGAATTGGTTTCCCGAGGACCTCGCCACCTTCCAACGACTCAGAGACTCCTTCCTCGCTGGTCCCTGTTTGCGACATCCATACCCAAATCACCCCTTCATAGTTGAAGTGGATGCCTCCCCTATAGGTGCTGGGATGGTTCTAAGCCAGTACTCAACACAGGGAAACTTTAACCCCATGTTCTTTTTTCTCCTGCATGTTCTCCCCCGCAGAGCAGAACTATAGTATTGGAGATAGGGAGCTACTTGCGGTCAAGCTTCCTCTGGAAAAATGGCGCCCTTGGTTAGAGGGTGCCCAACATAAGTTCACGATCTTTACAGACCATAAAAACCTTGAACACCTGAGCCATGCCCAGAATCTCCAGGTGGATGCCCTGTCTCGCTCCTTTGAACCCAAAGACATCCCTGAAGAACCTAGTCACATTATCGATCCTGCATGTATCTGTCTATCAGCTACCTTCCCTGTCCCAGCCAGGAAAACTGTAGTTCCTCGCTGGCTCCATGAGAGAGTCCTTTGTTGGGCACATGATTCAAAGTTCGCTGGTCACCTGGGATTTGCACGGATACTCTCTCTCCTTCAGAGATTCTATTGGTAGCCTACCATGGTCGCCGATACCTGAGCCTACATTGATTCCTGCAATACTTGTTCCCAGCAGAAACCCCCAGTGGGTTGACCTTGGGGCCTTCTCTAACCACTTCCTGCTCCAGAGGAGCCATGGATGCATCTCTCCATGAACTTCGTCGTGGGTTTACCTCCCTCTAAAGGAAACACAGTCATTTGGGTTATTTTTGATAGATTTTCTAAAATGGCCAATTTTGTTCCACTGCCTGACCTTCCTTCAGCTCCAGAATTAGCACGCCTCTTCTTCCTCCATGTGTTGTGCCTACCTTAGGATATAACTTCGGCCAGAGGTCCCCAATTCATCGCTCGCTACTGGCACGCCCTGCAAAGCAAGTTCAGCATCAACATTAGCCTCACTACTGCCTACCACCCACAGGCGAATGGCCAAGCCGAGCAAATGAATCGCTCCCTAAAAGAGTTCCTGCGTGCCTACATCAATGATCATCAGGATAATTGGGCAGAACTATTCCCATGAGAAGAGTTTTTCTACAATTCCCACATCACCGCAGCTACTGGAGTATCTCTATTCACCATCATGTATGGCAGGCAGCCCCGGCTTGCACTGCCTATCCCATTGACTGTGCCCTTGTCAGCCACTCAGGCCACCGCCAACACCCTCAAGGCACTGTGGGTCCAAACAAATCAGCGTTTGCTTCAGGCAGCGGCTTGAGCCAAGGCGTTTACAGATACCAATCGACATCCCGCTCCAGAATTTCAACCTGGCCAGAAGGTCTGGCTGAGTACAAGATACATTCATCTTAAAGTGCCTTCCCAGAGATTTTCTCCAAGGACATCGGACCTTTTCCAGTTACCGGTTGAATTGGATCAGTTAATTACCAGCTCTGCTTACCATCAACCCTTGATATACATAATACCTTCCACATGTCCTTATTGAAGCCTGTGGTCCTTTCATGGCCTTCCCGTAAGACACCCGAGTCATCTCATATGGTTGCTGTATCTGATACAATGCATAAAGTTCAAGAGGTCCTCGACGTCTGCTGTAGGGGCTGCCGGTGGGAGTAACTCCTTTCTTGGGAGGGGTACGGCCCAGAAGAAAATTATTGGGAGCCTGCGCACAACATTCAAGATAAAAGGCTTCTCCTCCACTTTCATCGTGCCCATCCAGGCAAACCCAGACCTCCAAGAGGGGGGCTTAAGGGGGGAGGGATACTGTTGCATGTGCCAGATGAGGCAGGCCCGCGGTCGGGCCCACTTACCCCTGTTTGCCTGTTCCAGTGCCTAGTTTCACCTCTCTTGTGGCCGTGGGTAGCCGCCTCAGTGCTTGGGCTGCTCCCATTGCTCCCAGGTCCTCCGCAGATGTACCGCAGATGGTCCACGGGGTGACGCCGCTATCTCGCACCACACCTCTCCCTAGGTGCAGACGCAACCAGGCTACCTTTAAAGGGGCCACAGCGGGAAACCACCCCGCGGCCCCGGATGATAATGCCACTGGGTCCCGGTATATAAGGTGTCACGATCTCGCCCCCTCCGCTCAGCACTCTGTGTGGCCTCATCAGGGTTCAGGAATCCCTCTCCGCTCCTATACCACTTCCTGTCCACCCGTACGGCTCCTGCACACCACTGCTATGGACTCCTCCACGCCTCCATTCAGAGTGCCCGGCCTAACCCCGGCACTCCATCTCCTCCTCTGACTCTGAGTAGCTGGGCTTTTGTGGCCAACGCCACCATGCTGGCACGCCCTCTTCCTCTAGTTCCATGGACTCTGCTGAGTCATAGTCATCAGCCCCTGTTTCCCCCACCTGTTCCTGCTCACTCTCCAGCCAGGGGTCAGGTGGCGGTTCAGGGAACCTGGGAACTGTAGTTCCTGCTGCCCTCCTGTTCACCCTCTGGTGTCTAGGTTTGGTACTACCTGCGGCTGTTTTCCTACATCCAAGCTGTTTCTGTCCCGGGTCAGGTTGTACTGCATCACAAAGGCCAGGTCCAGACAGTGTTTCTCTGCCTTGGCAACATGTCGCCACACTTGTCGTGTGCTTAGATGCTTGTTCCTGCGTTCCTCTGTGTTCCTGGTTCCCAGTTTGTTCCTGCTTCATCTGTGCTCCTGATTCCTGCTCCTGCCTTGCTCCTGGTACCTGTTCCTGCTCCTGAGTCCCGCGTCTTCCTTGTTTGTCTACGCTTCTGATTGATACCTGACTTGACCTCTGCTTCATCTGACTACGTTCCTGCATGACTCCTGGACTGACTTTTGCCTTGCCTAACCATCCTCTGCTTGACTCCGATTTGACCCGTGTCTGTTTGCCACATCTCCTTGCCTGCCACCTGCCCTGATCCCAGTCTGCTCTACCACGCTTCTGCTGAATCTACTTTGGACTTGGCCTTTCAGGCTCTGGCCTGTTCTTACTTGGTCACCCCCTGTCTGCTCTGAGTTTCCTTTGGCGCCCGGGACTCCTGGACTCAGCGTTGTCTCAACTTGTTCTCCATTCTCAGTCACCGCTGCTGGCCCCTGGCTGATTCACTCATTGCTTCCAGGAAGACCTCGGACGGAGGCCCACCTAAGACCAGCTGGCCCCGGTACCCAAGGGCTCAACCTGCGGGGAACGAGGGTAGGTATTGGTGAAGCTCCAGCCGGCCTCCATCAATCAGCCAGCTCCGCCTACTGATGGTGGGGACCAGTAGGGCTTGCCCTGCGGGTAGCGTCAACCCCACTTTGGTCCAAGGGTCCACCTCTGGCGCAACATAAACACTGTGTATCCCTAAAGGCTAGAAGTTGGAAATGAAGAAGAGGGTGCATGGGGGTAACCTGCACAGAGCAGCAGTAATTACCCTTAACAGAAGGCATGGGGATTATTATCCTTAAACAATTAGCATTGATGTTTTTGACACAACTGAAGCAGAGAGCAACATTGCTCTCTGCTTCAACAGTAAGGGGAGTGGGAGGGAAAGAGGAATTGAATTCAGACCATTCCAGCAGCATTGTCTGAATTATCAAAAGTCTGCTCTTCCTGAAAAATGCTGCTAGCAGTAATTTTGTCATGGATTTGACAATTGCTTGATTTTGATTGTAAATATTACTACCCTTAACATAATGTTTGGGGAAACCATCAGAGAGCAGAAGTTTTACTACCCTTAACAGAAACATGGGAGTAACCTGCATGGATTCAATTATTAGAAAGGTAGATAGCAGGGTGGCTGGTGGACATGAGGACCGCCTGTAACTTGCCTGCCTAGTGCGAAGGTGGCAGACCTCACGCGTCACCTAGATAGGATTATAGACAGTGCTGGGGAAGAGCTGGCTGTCATGGTACATGTGGGTACCAATGACATAGGAAAATGTGGGAGACAGTTTCTGGAAGCCAAATTTAGGATTTTAGGTAGAAAGCTGAAATCCAGAACCTCCAGGGTGGCATTCTCTAAAATGCTTCCTATTCCACGTGCAGGTCCCCAGAGGCAGGCAGAGCTCCAGAGTTTCAATGTGTGGATGAGACGATGGTGCAGAGAAGAGGGATTCAGTTTTGTAAGGAACTGGGGCAATGTTTGGGGAAGGGGAGACACTTTTCCAAAGGATGGGCTCCACTTTAACCAGAGTGGAACCAAGCTGCTGGCACTAACTTTCAAAAAGGAGATAGAGCAGCTTTTGAACTAGTACAAGGGGGAAAGCCAGTCACTCAGCAGTGCATGGTTTGGAGCAATGTATCCTTGAAGGATACTAGTGAAACAGGAGAATTAGGGCATCCCAACAGAGAGGTTCCAATAAAAGAAAATGTAGCCCATGTGCCTGCCTATATGTAAAAAAATAGTTGAAACTATTCTCAAGATTAATCATAAAGCATATAGAAGACATGGTTTAATGGAACAAAGTCAACATGGATTTACCCAAGGGAAGTCTTGCCTAACAAATCTGCTTCATTTTTTGAAGGGGTTTAAATAAACATGTGGATAAAGGTGAACCGGTAGAGGTAGTGTATTTGGATTTTCAGATGGCGTTTGACAAAGTCCCTCATGAGAGGCTTCTAAGAAAACTAAAAAAGTCATGGATAGGAGGCGATGTCCTTTCGTGGATTACAAACTGGTTAAAAGACAGGAAACAGAGAGTAGGATTAAATGGTCAATTTTCTCAGTGGAAAAGGGAAAACAGTCAAGTGCCTCAAGGATCTGTACTTGGATCGGGGCTTTTCAATATATATATAAATGATCTGGAAAGGAATACAACAAGTGAGGTCATCAAATTTGTGAACGATACAAAATTATTCAGAGTAGTTAAATCACAAGCAGATTGTGATACATTACAGGAGGACCTTGCAAGACTGGAAGATTGGGCATCCAAATGGCAGATGGAATTTAATGTGGACAAGTGCAAGGTGTTGCATATAGGGAAAAATAACCCTTGCTGTAGTTACACAATGTTAGGTTTCATATTAGGAACTACCACCCAGGAAAAAGATCTAGGCATTATAGTGGATAATACTTTAAAATTGTTGGCTCAGTGTGCTGCAGCAGTCAAAAAAGCAAACATAATGTTAGGAATTATTAGGAAGAGAATGGTTAATAAAATGGAAAATGTCATAATGCCTCTGTATCGCTCCATGGTGAGCTCGCACCTTGAATACTGTGTATAATTCTGGTTGCCGCATCTCAAAAAATATATAGTTATGATGGAGAAGGTACAGAGAAGGGCAACCAAATGATTAAGGGGATGGAACAGCTCCCCTATGAGGAAAGGCTGAAGAGGTTAGGGCTGTTCAGTTTGGAGAAGAGATGGCTAAGGGGGGATATGATAGAGGTCTTTAAAATCATGAGAGGTTTTGAACGAGTAGATGTGAATCGGTTATTTACACTTTCGAATAATAGAAGGACTAGGGGGCATTCCATGAAGTTAGCAAGTAACACATTTAAGACTAATCAGAGAAAATTATTTTTCTCTCAACGCACAATAAAGCTCTGGAATTTGTTGCCAGAGGATGTGGTTAGTGCAGTTAGTGTAGCTGAGTTCAAAAAAGGTTTGGATAAGTCTATTAACAGCTATTAATCAAGTTTTTTTAGGGAATAGCCACTGCTATTAATTGCATCAGTAGCTTGGGATCTTCTTGGTGTTTGGGTAATTACCAGGTTCTTGTGGCCTGGTTTGGCCTCTGTTGGAAACAGGAAGCTGGGCTTGATGGACCCTTGGTCTGACCCAGCGTGGCAATTTCTTATGTTCTTATGGATTGGCAGTTGCTATTGTAAGAAAATTGCTGGGCAGACTGGATGGACCAATTGTTGTTGTTGTTTTTTTTGCCATATTATGTTACTATGAGGGAAGATCTCCAGAAATCCAGTGGGAAAGAGTCTGAAATTATTTTGGGGTCTTGTCTTGAGAAAGAGAAGATCCTTACATTTATTTTGCCTGCACAGTGCACTGGTTAGCTATATGACAACTATATTGATCACTTGTGACATACAGATGAATCAGTTTCCTGTCCTTGTATATCCTAGCTAGAATCTCACTATATATGCTATTCTTTGATCTTACAAGATTTTTTCATCTATGAATTGATCTTCAGAGACCATAAAGCATTGTCCCTGAGATACTCCTTGGTTTGTGATAGTGACATTTTATCCTCTTTCTAGACCACTTTCTAGACCCCTGTGGTCTAGAAAGAGGATACAATTTCACTATCACAAATCAAGGAGTCAATTTTCAAAGAGCTATTGAGTAGATAAGATAGCTGGTTAATTTTAACTAATTATTTTTAAGCAAAATTTCAGCTGAACCAGTATTTTCAGGGAAAAGTGGAGGTCAAATATAGGAAATGCAATTTAAGAAGGGCCAGGGAAGGAGGTGATAATAGATGATGGAAAGGAGGGTAATATTAAAATTGGAGAGAATGTATTGGAGATAAAAGAAGCACAATAAAAATGGTATCAGAAGTAGGAGAGATGAAGGTGACAATTGATAAGAGAATAAAGGATGCATAATGTGTTGCGCCGGAGATGGACCCTTGGGCCGAGGTGGGGTTGACGCTACCCATAGGAGGGATCCCAAGGGTCGCCACCGTTGGCAGCCAGAGAGGGCTGACAGATGGAGGCCGGCTGGCTCTTACCAATACCAGCCCTCGTTCCCCTCGGGTTGAGCCTTTGGGTTTCAGGGTCGGCTGGACCTAGGTAGCCTCCGTCATTGGTCATGGATGGGTGGATCGAGGTCTACCCAGAGGCACAACTAGTGTAGGTATCAGTCTGTACTGGAAGAGGTGGAGTCCCGGAGATCTGTGCACCAATAGGAACACAGTCTGACAGAGGGCGCCTGAGCAAGAGCAGGCCGAAGCCTGAATGAACCACGTCCAGAACAGAGGCTGAAGAGGAATCTTTAGGCAAGCTGGGTTCAAGGCTGGCAGCTGTCTGGAAGCAGTGGCAAGCAAGGCTGAGGTCTAGATGAGGAGAGAGTCAAAGGATGGTCCGGCAAAGCAGAAGTCCAGGAGTCGTCAGGTAATGCAGAGGTCCGGGGCTGGAGAGAGGCAACGGAGTTGTCAGCCAATGCAGAGGTCCGGGGCTGGAGAGAGGCAATGGAGTCGTCAGGCAATGCAGAGGTCAAACCAGGTTAGCAATCCGAGGAGAGATGAAGGAACAGGAACACCGGAACAAGGAACAGAAACAAGGCAATCAGGATCAGGAACCAGGAACTGAAAAGGCAACGAGCACTCAACTAGCAAGGGGACCTGTTGCAAAGGCAATTTGAGAGAGCGGAGCCCAGGCTTAAATACCGGAGCTTAGCCAACGTCATCATCCGGGGCTGCAGCCAGGTTCCCGCCTTGGGCCCTATTAAAGGATTAGCTGTGCGTGCGTGCACACCTAGGGAGGGGTGCGGCACTGGTCGGGACAGCGTCTCTCTGCGGGCCATGCGGAGAGGCCCGATGCGGAGCATCAGGAACTGTAGCAGAGCCGGATGCCCCAGGGGTGGCCCAAGGACGGAACCGGTGGCCCACAGCTGCCAGAGATGAGGGACCAGGTGCTGGTTCACTTTGAAAGAAGTGAGGAGGCTGAGCTGTGGGTATGCCGGCCGTCACGTGTTACATAATGGATCATTTCAGATGAATGCCATTAAGGAGGAGAACCAAATATGAAAGCAAGTTGTCAGGGGAGTCACAAGTAGAAAGGGAAACAATGATAAACCTGTAAACAGGAGGGCCCATTGCCTGAACGAGAGAGCAATATGTCATGTGGACAAAGAGTACAAGAAAGAAGTAAAAAGGGGACATATAAGGGTTAATATGGGGTGTTTATGTATCTGTGAGAAGGGTTCATATTGATACTAATTGAGCTTTTGCCTATAGACTTTGAGTGGAAATACCCTTATCTAAAATTGAAGTATATTTGTAATAGATTTCCTTTTCTGGTGCATTGAATCCTCTCAAAATGTTTGCACATTGTCAGAGGCAGCCTATGAGGCTCCCTCCCACTGTGCTTCCCTCAAAAAATTGTCAGGAGTAATTGATTAGGAGAAAAATAGAAGTGATATATCTTTTGTGAGGCATAAGAAAAATTGATCACATGCACATTCACCTATTTATATGCACCAGGACGTTGCAGAATTGAATCCATGATTTAGATTTAGATTAGAGTGAGAGCAGTGGATCATAAATCTGGTCCTCAAGATCCTCTAACAGGTTTGGTTTTCAGGGATACCTAAAATGGTCCTTTACCAAAATATTTGCAAATATATCTGCTGATTATTTATTATGGATGGCTTCACAACCAAATCTTCTGAAGATCTTGAGGACTAGTATGCCATTGCAGTGCTTAATAATACAATTTCAAGCTTTTTACTTTCAAAGTTGTACTATTTTTAAATGAAATAGCATTGAATTGCAAATAAGACGAAGAAGCTGAACAGTGATATTTTTAGATCTGTCTTGGAAGCAATCACTAGACAAAACACTGAAATATTATGACACATGAATATTAAGAGGTTGTTACAATCAGATATATAGTGCTTTCAGCTAAAAACCACACAGCCATACTGCTCAAAGTGGGCCAATATAAGACTTAATGGTCTATCATCACTTCTTTTTCTGAGCTGAACTATGCTGTTGCTTTTTTAATCATGCCACAGCATTCTATATTGAGCCTAGTAAATTCCAAAGATGCATAACTCAAAGAAGCTGCTGTATTGACTTCATATTGAGTCCTCGCTAATCTCCCTTCACTGGCATCACAATCCATGCAACAGCATATGCTGCCTTGAGAACAGAAAAAGACAGGAGGAGCTAGCAAACCCTCACCATTACAACAACCAACCTGCAAGAGCTGATCCAGAGGACAACCATAGGAAGCAGCTGACCAACACTACGGGATTCAGTCTGCAGTTTCTCAACCTGAAAAAAATCATGGGAGCCAACGCACATCCCTAGTTCCGTATGAACCTTACTACATCCTGTCACTCTGGAGGGAGACTATAGGAGCCAATGAGAGGTTAAGTTTCAAAACTACTTCCATCAGTAAAATAAAACTTATTTCCAAAAATAAAATACTATTCAGGATTGAAGGATGAATGAAAACTTCCCTCCATAAACAAAATTATAAGAGAGAAGTAGCTTATTATTAGTGTCTGTCTGGTTTAAATACCACGCAACAGTCACACATTCCAGTACAATTTAAATACCATGCAACACAGGTTCAAAACATAACATGAGTTTCTTGACTTATAGGTTGCACAAAATAAGAAGATAGTCCAGCAATGTGGATTATCTAACCAGATAGGCAAAGGGGAATATCCAGCGCACTCCTGTGTGTTCCATGTAACTGGACTTAGACCCCATCCTCTTAGAAACAACGGTTGTTGCCAGCAGGTAAACTCTTTGCTGGCTAGCACTTAAAAGCATCTGTGCAGACAGGATGGCTCTACTTGCTAGCTAATGACTATCTCTAATCAGCCTAGCCACCCCCCCCCCCCCAAATACCTGAAAATAAAAACATAATAATAATAAAATAAGATATGCCATACTGGGTCAGACCAAAGGTCCATCAAGCCCAGTATCCGTTTTCCAACAGTGGCCAATCCAGGACACAAGTACCTGGCAGGATCCCAAGAGGTAGATAGATTCCAAGCTGCTTATCCCGAGAATAAGCAATGCATTTCTGCACCTTTACCTTATTAATGGTTAATGGACTTTTCCTCCAGGAACTTGTCTAAACATCATTTAAACGTATCTACACTTATAGCTTTCACCACATGGTCATGGGGCATAGCTCTGTGTGCTCATGGAATGGGCCCCCTCTATGCAGGGTCCAGGGCAGCTGCCCCTTTTGCCATTAGGTTAAAGCAGCCCTGGAAGCAGCAGAACCAGCAAAAAAAAAAAAAAAAAGCTTTTTAGATAATTCACTTGGTAATTCAACAAAATTGTTAAGATCCTCTCTTTCTATACTATTTGTCATATTTCTGAGGTGATATGGTGGCTTAATGTTTTTGAAAGTTTCTTCTAATCGATTACGCCCACCACTGTAAACCAAAGGGAAAGAGGTAGATAGAGGAGTAATGCTGGCTGATTTTTATCAATACAAAAACAAATCAACCCAAAAAGTGTAAGAATCTACTACAATAATATAATCTCACTTCATACAACCACCACAGGGAATGGAACACACAGGACTCCAAAACACGACCTTCATGCGGGTGTGGGACCAACACAACCATCTGTCCCAGAGTGCACACCCAAACCAGCAATCATCAGTCTTTAAATATCCATTAGCTACTTTTTCAATTCTCACAAATCAGATACATCCTAGTGTTCAAAAGGAACTATGGACTTTACAATATTCTCCCCTCTAAAAGGGGACCTTGGGGACCCAGTTGACCATCCCACTGTTACGATTCAATGAATCGGTGAACCCTTGGGCTGCAATGACAAGGGAGAAAGGCTTACCATGGTTCCTTGTCGGTGGGAGATGAACTTCAGGGCCGGCAGCAGGAGTTACCAGCAGGGCAGTGGTATAGACATTCCGGAGTCAAAGCAGGCAGCAAAGAGACAAAGTCCAGTATCTAAAGCAGGGTCAGAGGCAGGCGGCAGGCAAGGCAACATCCAGTATCTAAAGCAGGGTCAGAGGCAGGCGGCAGGCAAGGCAGAGTCCAGTATCCAAAACAGAGTCAGAGGCAGGCAAAGTCCAGTATCCAAAGCAGGGTCAGAGACAGGAGGCAGGCAAGGCAAAGTCCAGTATCCAAAGGAGGGTCAGAGACAGGCGGCAGGCAAGGCAAATTCCAGTATCCAAAGCAGGGTCAGAGGCAGGCAAGGCAGGAGACACACCAAGCTGGACCTATTGCAAGGCACTGGCAATCCTTCAGAAGCCTCCTTATATAGTCTTGGGTGAGGAAGTGGTTCCTTGGAGCCTGGAACTACTTCCTCTTGCTGCTCCTACAAGTGGGGGGAGGAGCCAAGCGCCTGTGTCAGATTGGGGCTAAGGCTGCCCCTGCGAGAGCCATGCTGCTGACTCCCTGCTGCCTTAGCCGATGATGAGGATCGTGCAGAGAGTACCGAAGAGACCCGCCTCTGCCACTGGCGGTAGGTGCGGTCTGCCGTGGGGGTCAGCCCCTGCCGATCACAACACCCACATCTTCACCACATTTTACAATTCAGCAGCTTGTGATTCCCCACACTCTGCCTTCCTAACATGAGACACATGAGTATTTTACAATGAAAGGAAGAAAAGAGAGAGAGAGGAAAAAGAAAAGTCAGAGGCTTTCTTTATAGGAGTCATGGCTCTTTCTCACACAGTTAATGTTTGGTAGAATAAGATCTGCAGAGCATCTTTTGTCCCCATGCCGCTGAACCTTAGTTCATCTCCACTAAGGAGGACTCCCAGAACTATTCTATACTTGAAGCCCGCCTTCTTACCGCTGCTATTTTGTTTCCTGTGAACTTTCTTCATAGTGGAAAAGGC
Organism: Rhinatrema bivittatum; assembly: GCF_901001135.1. Lineage (NCBI taxonomy): Eukaryota > Metazoa > Chordata > Amphibia > Gymnophiona > Rhinatrematidae > Rhinatrema > Rhinatrema bivittatum. The sequence goes on along the minus strand of NC_042618.1, from coordinate 270,796,631 downwards.
TCCTCCTACGAACACTTAATCTTGAGGTCTATCTGTAAGTGCCCTGGCCTATGCTGGGCCCTCCTCTGGCTCTGTTACCAGCCCCTCTTGGAGGCCTTGAGTCAGAGGTGGACCAAAGGTCTCCGGTGCCTGGGGGCCAATGCATTTGTGCTGCCTCCCTTGCTCCCCCTCCCCCATCCTTCTTGTAGTAATATCTAAGGTTACAGAATATCACACCAATACAACCCCCCAAAAAAGAAATTACCTGACAGACTGATGTGAACAGCTTATAAAGCAAAAACTTCCTTGAGAGCTCACAGTGACAGAGCTAGAGATGAGAAAAAGGGAACACTTGTGCTTCTAGGGTGAAGGCTGATTTCACCCTAGGAATCTCTATAGGTGGTTTACATTAAAAAAAAATTCCTACCTTATAGCTGGTTACTAAACATCGACAAATTCTACTCAGGTACTAGAGCCTCAGAAGTCAAGAAAGAGGACTGAAATTTGAAAAGACTGGAGAAAAGGTAATGGGGAGGGATCCCCTTGAAATAAGGGAGAAAGGAGACCCACAATGTTCAGTCTCCCTGAGAGAGTACATAAGGACTACTATTAGGTGGGTCACTGCTAAGCAGAACTAGATATACTTCACAATAACTTGGTACCAATAAATCACATAAAACTGTACTCAGATAAGATGAATTTTATTATTTTCCAGTACAGGTCTCTGCCACTAAAAACAGAAGTAGTGATTTATTTTTCCAAAAAAATAAAAACAAGGAATGCTCAATTTTAAGCTGTCTATTATTAATCTAATAAGGATTATCCTATGGCCCGCACAAGCTACAACCAATGAAATCATTAGGGGGGGTGGTTCTTTTTGGATAGCACAAAAACCTCCAGATGACAATCACAAAGTAGCTTCATGAGAACACCCAATGTACCACACAGTCATAACTCCCAGGGGAAAAGCGTTGTTTATGTTAAGTCTCTTATCTCACTAGCAGCCTATCTTGTAAGGATTCAGTGCTGTTTTCTAATTGCCTTAGTAAGTGTACAGGTTGCTTTGCTTCCTTACTAAAAAATAATTTTGCCTTTTTCCAGCTATAAGAGTAAGGTATTGCATTTTGAGACCTGCCATAAGATTTTTCCCCACCCAGAGTACTGTAATTGATTTTGCTCCCCTTAGATAAGATGAGTTGAACACATGCAATGTGTGGTTGGATGTAGTTTGCTTTTTCAGTAGGAGTGGAGAGATTTTGATGGTTTTCTAAGTTCAGGATATAAAGCCTGTTCCAGAGAGAGTGGACTTAGCCTGGCTTGCCAATTGCCTTCACAGACCTGGGATTGCCTAGTTGAGAAGAGATATTTTTTTCTTTTAAGAAATGTGATTGTTTTCTTTACCTGTTCCCAGTTCAGGAGGGCAAAGTGTCTGAGGGTACTGGGAACTACATTTGCCCTGTGTCCAGTTAACAGTGGGCAGGGTTCACATGAGGAAGCCATCAAGAATAACGAGTCAAGTGGAGGCTGGTGAAAACAATGATCGGGAGCAGTTATCCAACTATATAAAATTATAGTCTTAGGTTATACTGCATTGCTCACATTGAAAATGCAAAATTCGAGCTTGAATTTCAGCAAACCTATCTATATCATTGTCAGTACTAACACTTTCAAAAACATTTCTTTCAATAGAAAGTAAAGTGATGTTTAAAAGGTGCTCTTACTTCATTGTTGATCTTAAATGACTTTTGATGATCTTCAATTTGCTGAATGTCTTCTCACAAGAAGCCATGGAGACAGCCACAATAAACATCCGAACTAAAACAATTTGGAGATATGGACAAACATCTTTGTCATATATTATAACACATTCTAGTAGTTCCTTGGCAATTGTTAGCATAGCATTGTCACTTTTGGTGGTTCTTAAACAGTATACGACTGTCCAAGACATCCTGATAAAGTGATTCTGCCCAAACATCAAGTCTATAAAATGCTGCAAAATTGTTGCAATATTCTTTCAACTGAGAGAGCTGTAGATCAGAGTTAAAAGAGCTTTCATATCAAGCAGAAGTCCAAATTGATTGTGAAATTATTGCAGAAGAGTACACCCGCTCCTCATTTCTTCTTTCAGTCTGTCATTTACCAAGTACATCACACAGCTTAATTTTTGCTCCAGAGACAAACCTGCATCTTTTGCTTTTTCTCTAGGCATCTTCTTCCTCTTCTTAGATCTATGTTCTGTGAGAATGTCATACTCTTCAGCTATTTGAAAACCAGCTGCAATGGCCTCCTCCACTACTCCATTTCAATTCTCTTCCAAAAAAAGGCCAATATTTTCCATGGAATCTTGGAGTCTTTTCTGTACAGTATTATCTCTCCCAAGTACTGTACTCCAAAATGGAAATAAAACTACAAAGGGAACTTTTAAGACTGCTCTGTAAACTGTCAGCTTTGCTTCTATTCTACATGTTTTCAAGAACATCTTCACACATTTCTCCAACCACCTTAACAAAATGGTCAAAACTCTGATATATCGCTTGTACAGCATTTTTCCTTGCATTCCATCGTGTGTTTGACTCATGTTTCAGAGAAACTTCCAGCTTGTCCTTCATTCTTTTTCAATGACTAGTGGAACTCACAAAGAACACATACAGGGCTTTGGTTGTTCCAAAAAATGAAACAACTATTGGATCAACAGAGCTAGCATGCACTCAAGCCAAGTTCAAGGAATGGTTATCACAGTTAATAAAAACAGCTAAAAACAGCTTTGTGGTTTCTATTTAACAGCTTTTCTTGAACACCACTGAGGTGACCACTCATGACCACTGCATTATTATACATTTGACTTCAACAATTAAAAAAAAAAATAAATAAAAGGCCATCTGAATTAAGATTTTTAAGGATTAAGACTTCATAACCAGCTGCATTCTTCTGTGTGATTTCAGTGAAACTGAGGAAAGCTTCATGATTTTCTACTTCACTCTTCTTGCAATTAAAGTGGATGTAATGAATAACTCTAGACTCTTGTTCAATATGTGAAGTACCTGGTTTCAAGTCAATAATTATACCAAAGTACCTCTTGAATCTCATCAATCATTTGACTTTGAACCTCATTTCTGATAGCAAAGTGCAGAATGAAAAAAATTGTTTCAGTTTGTTCATTTGGTTCATTAGGACCCATATTTGTTTCATTATTTATTTATTTATTTATTTATTTAACAGTTTTATATACCGAAATTCTTGTACGGGGTTACAAATCAGTTCGGTTTACATTGAACATAAACGTGCTTCAGTAAATGAAAGCAATTACATGGAACATTAACAGAGCTTCAAAAGAAAACAATTACAAGAACTAAGGATTCCAAAAATAAAATATATTATTAACCAATAAAACAAGCAGATACATTTAACATTTGTACAGAAAACAGTGTCTCGGAGAGAGTAAATATAATAAACACGTGATAGCAGAGGCTTAGGTCTTGAACTATGAAACAGAAAAACTAGGGGTTGACACAACAATGTATTGCACCAAACTGATATCATGGAACAGAGGGGCATATAAGGGTGTCACTGTACAATATAATAAACGGCTAGTGGGGGTAATGATTAGGTATGTGAACCGTAGAGAAGACAACAGGAGCTAAGTGGAGGAGCAAAATCTGGACATGAAATTTTTTGACTAAGGCGATATAAATGAATAGGAAGAGTCTAAATATTACTGAGGAACGGGGAGGAATTAATTCAGAGGATTATCTGAATGGGAAAAGGCCTGATTGAACAACCAGGTTTTGAGTCTTTTCTTAAAAGTAACCGGGCAGTGTTCTAGCCGACGGTCTGGAGGGAGAGAGTTCCAGTGTTTTGGACCAGACACTGAGAGGGCTCTCATTCCTGAAGTTGTTTTTAGAAAGGGAACCTGGAGGGTGTCTTTATATGCTGCTCTTACCGGCCTGGATGGTAAGTGCAGTCTGAGAGGGAACTTGAGATCCAAAGGTGTGATATTGAATATCGCTTTGTGGGTGATGGTTAGAGCTTTGAACAGTATTCTGTAATTGATAGGGAGCCAGTGGAGGATCTTCAGAATGGGGGTGATGTGGTCCCATTTTTTGGATCTGGTTAGAATCATTAGTTTCAATAGAAAAAAAATTGTTTATTCATTTCATTTGTTTCATTCGTTTTCTATTAAAACCTATGGGGGAAGTATTACAGTCTATTATGGGCTCCAGAATAATGATTTTTTAATCAATTCTAATGGAATATGTGAGAAGAAACCATAAGAAGTGGGAAAGAACTGCAAGATAATTAGAATTTGGCAAAGTGGCATCAAAAGTGGCATAAATAGTAGCCTGTAGGGATGTGCAGAGCAAAATTTTATGTTCATATTTTTTATGTCCGAAAGGGGGTCCCACTTGCGGCCAATATGGACATAAAAAAATCCAATGAGTTGGGTATATGTACATATGTGCAAAAAAAAAATTTAAACCCCCTCACCCTCCTTAATCCCCCCCCCCAGACTTACCACAACTCCCTGGTGATCGAGCGAGGAGTGAGGACGTCATTTCTGCAATCCTTGGCGAGAAGCATGTGACGTCGGTGGCACGTCGAGTGACGCGGCATCACGTGATTCCCGGCTCGTTCGCGCCGGACGGCTCGTTCGGTCCAAAAAGAACTTTTGGCCAGCTTGGGGGGCCTCCTGACCCCCCCAAGCTGGCCAAAGTTCTTTTGGACCGAACGAGCCGTCCGGCGCGAACGAGCCGGGAATCACGTGACGCCGGCGTCACTCGACGTGCCGCCGACGTCACATGCTTCTCGCCAAGGATTGCAGAAATGGCGTCCTCACTCCTCGCTCCATCACCAGGGAGTTGTGGTAAGTCGGGGGGGGGGGGGGGATTAAGGAGGGTGAGGGGGTTTATATTTTTATTTTGGCTCAACAATCGCGATTTCCCACATATCGACATATCTATGTTCGATATGTGGGAAATCCGATCGTTTATGTCGAATCAATTTTTTAAGTAAAAAACAAATATGAGTTGCGTTTTACTAATGCGGTCAATCCGAATGCACACCCCTAGTAGCCTGAGGCTACAGGATTGGCAGGAATTCTCTAATACAATGTGAGTAAAACAAAGAAGCAGCAAGAGGAGGAAGAACACCTCAAGGTTTAAAAAGAGGATGCTAGCCCAGCAATAGTGTCATGAACATTTGATGGCATCACGAAATGCAAAGTAGCACCAAAAGTGGCATCAGCACCCTAAGACACATTGAAGGGGGAATGAAGGAAAAAATATGGCAGAAAAAAATCACATGTTCAGATAAAGGGACTAAGAATCAGAAAGAGTGGTATCATGATTTCAAAATCATAGGAGAGGTGCACAGCAGCACCCCAGATTGGCAAGAAGACCTCAAAGTATAAGAGCTGGAGTATGCCAAGAAGAGACAGTGGCAGAAAGAAGTGAAGAATTCCAAGGTGCATCAAGGCAAGCAGCACAAGGATAAGAAGGTGAAAGATGAAGGGCATAGTATTAAGACAGAGTGGCATGGGAGATGGCAGTCATTCCATTGACTATCATATAATTCTCCACTTCACGGGTCAACCACAAATTTAACCCAAAAACATCAATGCTAACCCCCACTCCTTCTTTAAATCCTGGGGTGTAAAGTTTCTGTTCAAAAATATTCTAAATAACCCAAGAAAACTTTTGTGACGTGGAAACGTGGTAGTTTCATATTTTGACCTTTAGCAATCTACCAAATTCATGGTTACACTTCTGGTCTTGCTTATTTTTATAATCATCAACATACACCTCCCACCATGTGAAAACCAGAAACCCCGCTAATAGCAAAATATTTTTTTTTCTTTTTGTATATCTTCTTCTTTATAAAATTTCTCAAAAGAGCTCAAACCAATCAGTTATGAACTCACATGTCCCATTTTTTTCTTGTCACCAAACACAAAACAAGCTTTTACTTAATTATAAAGCTTCACAAGTCCTCCAATACTTTTGTACTTAATTTAGAAAACCTTCTGTCCAACATAAGGCACCTCCTGACATGGCCATGTTTCAAAAAATTGAATTTCCCCTGATGAAGAAATTCAATTTTTCGAAACATGGCCGTGTCGGAGTTTGGGTGTTCTTTTCAAGATATATGCATATAATATTCAGTTTCTCCTTCCTATTACCTCTTCATTTGATCTCACCCTATAAAACTTACTGTTTGCTTGAGCAAGGTTAAGGATTGCCTTCACATTGATAGGCTTCCCCTCAATTTAAGGAAAAGTGAGACTCGGTCTAATGTCCCGGAAAACTTTCAGTTGAGGGATTGTCCATCCCCATTCTTTTAAGTGCTCATAACCTGGGGGTCATAGTTGACTCCTCTCTATCTATGCATCCACACAACTTGGAGGTTCACTCTGCCTCTTTAAACGCCAGACTTTATGTTCTCTGAAGCCTACCCTAGCCACTCATGATTTTCATATAATGACTAGTCTTTCATCTTATCTTTGATCAACTATTGCAACAGCTTGGTTTTTAGTCTGCCTGACTCTCATCTTCGGGCTGCACCATAAATTCAGAATTCTGCAGCTAGATGATTTATGGTTCTTATCTGACTGATCACATTTTCCAATTCATGAAAGCTTACACTGGCTCCCAGCTATCTGCAAGTGAAATTTAAAGTTCTAACCATGGTCTTTAAAGCCCTACATTGATTTATACTACTCAGTATTTAAATTTTTATTCAACAATACATTCCAGGTCATCAACTACATTCTTCCTCTCAACTGTTATTAGATATTCCTTCCTCAAAACAAGTATGAATAACCACTCTTCATAAAATAATTTTTAGTATAGCAGATATAAGTTTATGGAATGAATTACTCATGACAATCAGATCAGAGAAAGACCTGCTTCATTTTTGGAAGCAGTTCAAAACATATCTATTCTCCCAAGCTTTTCCAGGTCAGTGAGGGCTAGGAACTGGCATGGTCTAGGCGCTAGGTGCTGTGCCTTCTGTTTGGTAGATTAATTGCAGATTTATTGTGGATTTTTATGCTGCTTTACTTATTGTTTGGAATTTAGCTTCCACATTTTTTGTAATGTTTAATTTGTTTGTGTTCTGTACTTTTAGATATTTTGTTGATTGTTTGTATTTTCCTTATTTTATTGTGTGTTTATTGTTATCCACTAAGGTTTTTGCATTAGCATACTATACATTTTTATAAATAAAATAAAATATATAGTCATCCTTAACATACAATACTACCAAACACCAAATCAATCTTTGCTCATTTTGTTATGTTTTATATCCTGGTATCACAATGTTCCATTGGTTATCCTCTTGCCACCAGGTTTTTTAGATGCCTATTATTTATATCTTCAATTAGAGCCATACATTCTAGCTCTCCAGTTGTAATTATAGACTTCTGGCTATTGCATACAAATGACTAAATTAAGTATTTTATTCCTATTCACAGTTTGTTTGTTTTTTATTAACAAGTGATTCAGGTAGTTTGGAATCATTATTTGGCTGTGCTTCATGTAAATCCATCTGAGCTACTATATCCTCTCTAAATATTCTAACTTCCCTGTTTTAACAGTATCCTTTGAAGATGTCTTATTCCAAACCATGCATATCTGAGTAACTGTTTCCTTTCTCCCATTACTTAGTGACTTGGTTCCATTTTGTTACAGTGGAGTACATCCTATCAGAATAAATGCTTCCTTCCCCCAAAAGTTCCCCAATCCCTAAAAAATGTAACGGCATCCTCCCTACATTATCTCAACCACATATTTAGTAGGGATGTGAATCGTTTTTTGATGATTTAAAATATCGTCCGATATATTTTAAATCGTCAAAAATCGTTAGAAGCGCGATACAATAGGAATTCCCCCGATTTATCGTCAAAAATCGTAAATTGGGGGAAGGGGGAGGGCGGAAAAACCGGCACACTAAAACAACCCTAAAACCCACCCCGACCCTTTAAAATAAATCCCCCACCCTCCTGAACCACCCCAAAATGCCTTACATTACCTGGGGTCCAGAGCGGGGGTCCCGGTGTGATCTTTTACTCTCGGGCCTGTGGTGCGTTGTTTTTTGTCCCCCGACGTCAGGAGCGTAGGAGATCGCTCCCGGACCCCCAGGGACTTTTGGCCAGCTTGGGGGGGCCTCCTGACCCCCACAAGACTTGCCAAAAGTCCAGCGGGGGTCCGGGAGCGACCTCCTGCACTCGAATCGTTTTGCCGTACAAAATGGCGCCGGCCATACGGCGTATGGCCGGCGCCATTTTGTACGGCAAAATGACATTAGGAGCATAGGAGATCGCTCCCGGACCCCCTCTGGACCCCCAGGGACTTTTGGCCAGCTGGGGGGGCCTCCTGACTCCCACAAGACTTGCCAAAAGTCCAGCGGGGGTCCGGGAACGACCTCCTGCAGTCGAATCGTGTTGCCGAAAGGCCGGCGCCATTTTGCGCAAAATGGCACATAGGGCTGGATTTTAAAAGGGTTACGTGCATAAGATACGCGCGTAACCCTTTTAAAACCCCCCCTGCGCGCGCCGAGCCTATTTTGCATAGGCTCGGCGGCACGCGCAAGCCCCGGGACGCGCGTAAGTCCCGGGGCTTGCAAAAAGGGGCGGTTGGGGGCGTGGCCAGGGGGCGCGGTTTTCGATAGAGGCGTGTTGGAGGTCCGGGGGGAGTGGCCGAGTGCCCCAACACAGCAGTCTGTGTCGGGGCCTGCCGCGCCGGCGCACGTAAGTTACTTCTGCCCGGAGGCAGTAGTAACATTTCTGATAAAGGTAGGGGGAAAGGTTAGATAGGGCCGGGAGGGTGGGTTAGGTAGGGGAAGGGAGGGGAAGGTGCGGGGGAGTGGAAGGAAAGTTCTCTCCGAGGCCGCTCTGATTTCGGAGCGGTCTCAGAGGGAACGGGCAGCGCACGCAAGTTGCACAAATGTGCACCCCCTTTTGCGCGCCGACCCCTGATGCGCAAATGTGCACCCCCTTTCGCGCGCCGACCCCTGATGCGCAAATGTGCGCCCACTTTCGTGCGCTGACCCCTGATGCGCGAACAAAAGTATGCGCGCACGCTCTCTTTTAAAATGTACCCCATACAGTTTCTTCCCCGTAGGCAAATAGTTGTACATATGGCACTCAGTATAAAAGATTGGATAGTCCAATGTCACTGCTGGAATGCTGTCTGCATTTTATATATAACTGCATGTAGGCTAGTGACCCACTGGTTCCTTAACAGAGAACATACCTTAAAAGGACATATTGCAATGAGCAAGATAGGCAGTGGGAGGCTAATATTTCCTTGGCATCCCCCATAGGGTAAGCTCTGATTGTGCATTCCAGGGTTTTTAGATATTAGCCCACAGAAAGTTCTAGAGAATGAGTGAAATTTGAGAGGAGAGTACACATTCAAGGTGTTGCTGTGTGTTGGGGAGGAGTTTCAGGCTCAAGTTTGATGGATATGGATGCTTCTGGTCCTATTTCTGGAAAATAAGGAGTTGAGACTTCCAATCCCCATTTTTCTGTTTCTGTATTTTTTTAACTGTTGATTATTTGCCAGAACCGGGTTTGGAAACCACATAAAGCCCAGTTGAAGATTGCCACACAAAGAGAAGGAGTTTTACATGAACTAATCCAGGTGCCACAATTGTATTTGGAAGTTTGGAGGAATCAAAAGAAGTTAACAGGATTCAAGATAAGTCAAAAGGGAGACAGAGCAAGGATAAACTCCTTGCTTTTGAAGTAACAGTCTAGACCAGGGGTGGGCAGTTCTGGTCCTCGAGGGCCACAAACCAGTCTGGTTTTCAGGATATCCCTAATGAATATGCATGAGAGAGATTTGCATGCACTCAGCCTCAGTTGTATGCAAATCTATGTCATGCATATTCATTAGGATATCCTAAAACCTCGACAGGTTTGTGGCCCTCGAGGACTGGAATTGCCCACCCCTGGTCTAGACAATGTTCCAGAGAAGTAGGGGGACTTTAAAGCCATATACTGCAACAAGTCATTTCTATTAGATCCTGGAAGGGACTTTGTAAGTTCCTCCCCACAAATTGGGACTCGTGGCCTCAGATTATAGCTATCTGGTAGGGAAAAGGAGTTGAACAGAAACTGAACGTAGTGTGCAGAAAGGATCCATCTCCACATTTTCTTCCATGTGCACATGGGTTCAACTAAAAGGATCCATCCCACCCAGGGGTTATACCAGTACGTAAATCCTACTTATGCAGTTGTTCTGTGCCTGTCACTAGTGTTTGACTGGATCTTCACATGAATAGCCATAGCCTTGTTAGTTAACTTAGCCAAAGGTTCATGTTCTTATTCAGATCAAGAGTTATTCTGAATAAAGCAGTTACACTTTTAAAGGTGAATTTTAGAAGCCCTACATGTGCCGAAGCTGAGAGATACATGCAGAAACCAAGCCAACACGTGCTGCGTGGATTTTAAAAAAACACACTGTTACGTGTGTATCTCCTGCTAGGAACACAACACTTTTTTTTAAAAAAAGGGTGGGGCTTGGGTGTGGTCTGGGCGGGGAATGGGCATTCCAGGATATATGAATAAAACCAGCACGTATTTACGTGCACCAGCACGTGCCAGGGTCCCTATCCGCGTAACATTACGTCTGCTATGGATGTGCTTAACCAATAAAACAAAATAAATGAGACTAGGTAGCAAGGTTTTAAAAGTTGGGCCTAAAAGGGGAAAAGGGAGGCTTATTAAGTAGGGGAGTTAGGAAGTCCTATCCATTAGCAAGCTGGGAATGGACTGAGAAACTGGTAAATCGTTGGCACACGTATATCAAAATCCCCTCACTTACATGGCAGCAAATACAGTTAAAATGTTTAATTCACATTTCTAAATCAGTTCATATATTTTTCTACGCTATTCAAGGATACTATTTTTTCCCATAGATAAGCAGTTGAATTAGCCATGCTGTCTGAGTATGTCCTCCGTGCTACTAGGTGGCGGAGCTCTCTAAGATCACCCAAAGCCTTTAGATGAGGTGTTCCCTCCTGCCTGTCCCTGTGCCTGCTCGAGGCTCCTCAGTCTGGTTTTTTTCCACGCGACTAACCGCACACGGAGCTCTACAGTTCTTGTGAGGAAAAGTTGCTGTGAAGAGAAAAACTGCAATTATTTCTTTAAAACTTCAAAATTTACCACAGAATATTTACATCATGCCTCGCCCAGGGTTTAAATTCTGTGACTGTGGTAAAATTATGTCTGTAACTGACAGACATCAATTTTGTTACATTTGCCTTGGTCCAAAACATGATCAGGCAAACTGTACAGATTGTGGACAGATGTCCCAAAGGGCACAGTGCCAGAGAGCAGCGCGGATTGCCCAGCTCAGAGAGGACAAGATGGGCTCATATGCCCCCTTTGATGCCTCAGTCAGGTCGGTTCCGGGGCTGCAGTCGACCCCCAAAACCCATGCCCATCAAAGGTCCACCTCTGCTGACCCTCCAGGTCACAAACAGAAAAGAAAAAATAAAAATCCTTCGATACAAATGACTGGGGACGCACCATTGACACAGCCTACATCGGATGCATCAATACCAAGTGATAAGCCGTCTCAGCGGTGCCCCAAGGCTTCGGGAAAAGATCAGCGCATTGACGCATCAGAGCAACCTCGAAGCACCGTCGCAGCGGAGCAGCGCTGACGCAGTGATGCATCTGAAGAGCGTCAACACCCAGAAACTGATGAAGATCGACGCAGCAGCATATCTACACCTGTAAAACACTATAAGAAACACACATCAGGTCATAAAAGGCCTAGAAGTCCATCCCCACTCTTAGTGGTGGACTCAGAAGATTATTTATCTCCTCCACATTTATCAGGAGGATCTTTCCATTCATCTTTTTTTCAGGACTCTCTACTTCATCTCAGCATCGTAGGAGTTCAGTCTATCAAGAACCTCTACATTCTAAACTCCCTTATCTACCTCAGGAAATCGGACACCCTCAAGGAGCGAACCAGGATATCCTCAAGGCATCCGTACCTCTATCAGGTCAAGAACCGAATATGGGCCCCCCTACATCCCTATCTGATACATTGACACATATTACCTCTATTTTATCACAATTTTTAACATTGGCTCAACAACAAAATCTACCAAACCCTGACCCACCGGTAGAAGTACCTTCAGCACCTATACCAGAGCCAGCACTGAGAACGCTGCCTGCCATACCATCTCCTCGACCAGCAGATCCTCCTACTTCACTTTCATCGCCAGGGTCATCAACCGGCTACCCATATGACCCACAGGACTTGCATCCAGAACCGGTATCACCACCGGAAGATGTCACATACTCCAAATTTTTGGAGAAAGTGGGTCACCGATTGGGGGTAGAAACGAAAAAGGTTCCTGATCCTAGGCAAGAAATGTTTGGTGTGTTAAAAATATTTGATACACCGGCTGAATCTACAGTACTTCCTTCTCATCCAGTGCTGGAATCTCTATTGGAAAAGACTTGGGATTCCCCAAATTCAACGACTCCAACTTCAAGGAAAACGGACTTGAAATATAGGATGCGAGATTACCCTTTTTACATCAACGTACAGTTACCGCACGCATCTGTCGTGGTTGAATCAGCCATGTAAAAGGCACGCAAATCTCGCTTACATTCAAATAATATGCTCAGCAAAGACAACAAAAATTTAGATGACATTGCTCGGAAAGCATACCAATCAGGAATCCTTAATGCTATGATACAGAACCATCATGTTGTGTCCTGCGGCCATGGGAGGCCACGACTGCGGTCCCCCTACCTCGTCCGCGGCGGCGACCCGCCACGGCAGCTTCAGGGGAAACCCCTGACCGGGTGCTCGTTGCCACGGCGTGGGTCCCCGGCCTGACCGTCGGGCGGAGAGCCATCCCTGCTCTGCCCCCGCGCCATCCCTGCAGCCTTTCCTCCACGGAGGAAATCCAAGATGGCCGCTGCCATCTTTAGGCATGAGGCCGCGCCTCCTTCACAGATTTAAAGGGACCTGATCCCTTTAACAAGCTTCATCTGTCCTTGATCAGCCTGAGCAGGGGAAGTATAAAGGGAAGCTTCCTCTGCTCATTCTCTGACTTGGCAACATCCTCCAGCGCTGTCTAGTCTGCTTGCTTCAGTGAGTTCCTTGAGCTTCGGATCCTTGTTCCTGTTACGTCTTGGTCTTCCCAGTTCCTGACTTCGGATTGGCTTACGGTGATTCTCTGGTGTGCGACTCGGATTGGCAAGCAGTGATTCTCTGGTGTGACTTCAGACTGGCAAGTGGTGATCCCTCGGTGTGTGACCTCGGACTGGTAAGTGACGACTCTCTGGCACTTGACCTTGGACTCCTCCTGGACTCTGTCTCCAAGGGCCCGCCTAAGTCCCAGTGGTCCGGGTCCCTACAGGCTCCTCCCAGCGGGACCGCGGACTTCCAGGGCGAAGCTCCAGTCAGCCCTTGCACCGATACCGCGACCCCTCTGGGTCCACCTAAGTCCCAGCGGTCTGGGTCCCTTCGGGCTCCTCCCGGGGGGACCGCAGACTTCCAGGGGTGAAGACACAACTCCTCTTCTAGTCTCTTCATCTGCCTGCAGAAGCCTCCATCTCCAGTGCCGAGGGTCAGCTGCTCTCCTCTTCTGTTCTGCCTCGCCACCTGACAAGAGAACTATGGATCCTCCGCAAGGTATATCATCCTCTCGTTGGCCCAAGGGTCCACAAGCCTGAGCATAACACATCAATTCTATATAGTTCAGTATCTTTTTGAATGCCTTCAATCCTTAAAATCCTTGCTACAACAAAATTCAGCAGATAATACACTTCTATCTGAATTCCATGATATGGAAGAAGGTCTGAGGCATATGGTATGTTCTGTTTACGAGAGATTTGAAACCTCTGCGAAAACAACAGCCAATGCAATAGCAGCCAGAAGACTGGCATGGTTATGGGCAAGTGCCAAACGTGAAGACATTCATGACAAGCTCACTAATCTGCCCTGCACACTTATCTTCGGTAAGTTTGTTCGGGGACAAACTTACCGAAACTGTGGCGAAGTTAAAGGAGCAGAAAGTAGCTGTACTTTCTTTAACTCAACATGATTCTTCAACATCTAAACGTCAATTTGGTTCATACAAAAGACCTTTCCAGAGACGTCAGTACAGGCCTTATACTATTTATAGGCCTCAACCATACCAACCAAACCTCCAACAGCCTTTCCAACAACCAGCTTCTCGTCAACGCCCACGCATAGCTCGTCAACCATGCCAGACTGCAGACCCTCAACCCCCTAAAAATCAACAGAATTTTTATGAATAATACAGCCACCACTACACACCCAGATAGTAGGAGGTCGACTTTCCCACTTCTTCACTCAATGGAGCAATATCAAGACGGATTCCTGGGTCCTAGCCATAATAAAGAACGGATATTCCCTCAATCTTACATCCCCACCTCCTCTTCCGCATTTGAGTACCAAAAGATTTCAGAGTATTCATCGGGAGACTGTCCTTCAAGAGATCAGTCACTTATTTCAACAACATTGTATACAGGAGGTACAACCCTCCCAACATCTGAAGGGTTTTTACTCAAAATACTTCCTCATTCCCAAGAAATCAGGAGGTCTACGTCCAATTCTGGACCTGCACTTCCTCAACAAATATATTTGAAAAGAAAAATTCAAAATGACTTCTCTCAAATCAATCATTCCATTCTTGCAACCCATGGATTGGATGTGCTCCATAGATTTAAAGGATGCATATGCTCATATCCCAATGCATCCCAAATCCTGGAATTACCTTTGTTTTCAAGTGGGAAAAAGACATTTTCAATACAAAGTCATTCCCTTTGGCCTCTCATCTGCTCCCAGAGTATTCACAAAATGCCTAGCTGTAGTGGTGGCACACCTCCGTCATCGGGGAATTCAATATTTCCTTATCTGGATGATTGGCTACTAGTAGACCCAACTCCCATTCTTCTCCAAAGCAATTTAATGCAAACAATCAATTGTCTAGACAATCTGGGTCTTCTCATAAATTACGAAAAATCTCATCTCCAACCTACCCAGACCCTGGTCTTTATCGAAGCATCCATAAACATCATTTGGGACAAAGCTTTCTTACCTCAATCCAGGGCAATAGCACTTACTTCTATAGCCCACCATCTACTAAACCTTACCACTGCCTCAGCCTGCCAAATCCTGACTGTACTGGGTCATATGGCAGCATGTACATATGTAGTCCCGAAAACAAGACTTCCCATCTGTCCTCTTCAATGGGGATTAAAACACCAATGGTCACAGTTTCAAAGTCCCTTGTCCACTCAAGTAAGACTCACCAACAGCATGAAATGAGACCTTCACTGGTGGATCATCCCACCAGCACTGACAGAAGGCTCGCCACTAAGGCCTCTTCGCCATCAATTGATTCTTACCACAGATGCCTCTCCCACAGGATGGGGAGCCCATCTTGCCAACCTACAAACTCAAGGGTTATGGTCATTCTAGGAATGAACTTATCACATCAATTTCCTAGAGTTATGAGCCATCAAATACGTGCTACGAGCTTTCGAACACAAACTGCAGCAACATGTCATCATGATCCACACAGACAACCAAGTGGTGATGTTTTACATAAACAAACAAGGAGGGTCCAGTTCATGGAACCTCTGCAAGGAAACAGTAGAGATTCTGGACTGGTCTCACAACAGGGGAATCTCCCTACAAGCCACAAATGTTCCAGGAATCAACAAGTTAAGCAGGATTTTTCACCCACACGCGTGGGAATTAGACAAGAGCGTGGCCGACAGAATATTTTCAGTTTGGAATCTTCCTCAAATAGATCTCTTTGCAACAGAACACAACAGAAAGGTTCCCCTCTTTTGCTCAGTCTACCCCAGTGTTCACCATCTGATACAAGACGCATTCCTACTGGATTGGTCGCAACATCCTCTGTACGCATTTCCACCAATTCCCTTGATCTCACGTACAATACACAGATGCATTGAGGACAAACAAATCTAATTCTGATTCACCAGCATGGCCGCATCAACCATGGTACTCTTACCTGCTCCAACTATCAATCTGCAAACCAATTCCTCTGGGGAATGCTCCCACTCTTCTCACCCAACAAAAGGGTTCACTTCTCCACCCACTCCACGCATCCTTGAATCTCACTGCATGGAGATTGAACAGCTCACATTCCAAAACCTAAATATATCTCCACCACTTTAAGATATTTTAGTGGCATCAAGAAAACTATCTACCCGTCTCAATTATCAGCGTAAGTGGAAGCGTTATGCTGCATGGTGTTCCTCTGTGAACATTGATCCACTCACATGCCCACCTGAACGGCTATTGTCTTATCTTCACATCTTTTATACACCTTACGCGTTCACCTCAGCATGATATCAGCATATCACACTCCTCTCAACGGAGAATCTATAGCATGTCATATTCTAGTTTCCAGATTTATGAAGGATGTTTTGCATTTACGACCTCCAATCAAAAAACCTCCAGTACCTTGGGATGTTAATCCAATTATGGAACAACTTATGTTACCACCCTTTGAACCACTACACAGCTGCCATCCTAGATACCTTTCCTGGAAAGTACTGTTCTTAATCGCCCTAACTTCCGCACAAAGAATCAGCGAACTTCAAGCATTGGTTTACTATTCTCCTTACTTGGAATTTTATCATGATAAAGTTACACTACGTACACATCCTAACTTTCTACCTAAGGTAGTTTCTGCATTTCATTTAAATCAAACCATTACACTACCTATTTTTCATCCAAAACCACACGCAAACAACAACGAGCGGCGTCTTCATTCCTTAGTTTGTAAACGTGCTCTTGCGTATTATAAACAACGCACTCAATCTCGGACGAGACCTTCGCAACTCTTCCTCTCATTTAATCTGAACATGCCAGGCCTTCCTGTATCAAAGAGAACATTATTGTTACGAATGGGCTCAGGCCAGGAGTGGTGAACACCACTAACAGGGGTGTCTCAGGATGGAGAGAGGCAGGGTTGCAAAAGACTCTTGATACTGGCTGGTGTAGGCAGGAATGAGTGAACCTTATGGCAAGTGGGAAGGTGGAATAGGCAAATGGAGTCTTATACTGGCTAGAAATATCAGATACCAGATGCATGGAGGTAAAGGTGAACTCAAATACTGAAATAGCATGGAGGTATGTGTGAAAGTGAATGCAGGTAAAAGTGTACAGAAAACTGGAGCTGGGTGCTGGTAAGGATGAATTCAGGAGGTGTGCAGGTAAGAGTGATAGTGGCTGGAGGTATAAGTGACTGAGGTGAGGGAATCTGGGGAAACAATACTGACCAAGAACTGGACAGACAAACTAGGACAGTACTAACACGGAACATGAAATATAAAGCCCGAAGGCAGCAGAACAAGACTGAAAACCCTAAGGCCACACACAGACAGTAAGGCAAGGATGAAGGCCCGTAGGCCACACACACACACACAGTAAGGCAAGGCTGAAGGCCCGTAGGCCACACACACACAGTAAGGCAAGGCTGAAGGCCCTAAGGCCACACACACACAGTAAGGCAAGACTGAAGGCCCTAAGGCCACACACACACAGAAAGGCAAGGCTGAAGGCCCTAAGGCCACACACACACAGAAAGGCTAGACTAAAGGCCCGTAGGCCACACACAGCAGGCTAAAGGCCCGTAGGCCACACACCACAGACAGAAGGCCCGTAGGCCACACACAGCAGACAGAGGGCCCGTAGGCCACACACAGCAGACAGAAGGCCCGTAGGCCACACACAGTAGGCTGAAGGCCCGTAGGCCACACACCGCAGACAGAAGGCCCGTAGGCCACACACAGTAGACAGAAGGCCCGTAGGCCACACACCGCAGACAGACAACAGACCGGCTAGAGCAGGGAGCCCAAATGAGCTTGATGCCGAAGCACTGATGGAACTACTAGACAGGGTTATAAAGGAGAGTCTGGGATATAGAGTAGACAGGAAGGAAGGAGTGGGCCAGCCAGAAGAGCATGCTCGTGGGGGACCTCTGGTGGTGAGGCGGCTGCATAGCAGCCATGGTCGTAACAATTATCTTCCTGGCTTACCAACTGCATACAATTTTGTTATCTCAAACGTTCGGAATCCTTGTCTACCACACCCAAAGCACACCAAATCTGTGCCATGGCTGCATCTGTTGCTCACTTTTATGATGTGTCTCTGTTAGATATCTGCAAAGCAGCCACATGGTCTTCACTTCACACCTTCACATCCCATTACCGTTTGGACAAACAGGCAAAGGATGATGCAAAGATGGGGCGGATAAGTCTCCAGAAGACGCAACGACTTCAGAACTGTCCGCCTCCTATTTTGTATTCAGCGTCACTGACATATAAATGACTACACGCTACTGTGCACAATACTTCAGCTGGGGACTCCAAGACAGCATGGCTAATTCAGCTGCTTATCTATGGGAAAAAAGCAAGTTTGCTTACCGTAAACGGTGTTTTCCGTAGATAGCAGATGAATTAGCCATGCTGACCTTCCCGCCTCTCCGGACAGTTCACACATTGCATATCTTCTTGCTTTAACACAGACTGAGGAGCCTTGAGCAGGCACAGGGACAGGCAGGAGGGAACACCTCATCTAAAGACTTTGGGAGATCTTAGAGAGCTCTACCACCTAGTGGCACGGAGGATGTACCCAGACAGCATAGCTAATTCATCTGCTATCTAAGGAAAACACCATTTACGGTAAGCAAACTTACTTTTTCATATTGTTTTTGTTTCATTGATGGGGTTTTCATTTCATTATATTTTATTGGATTTTAATTTTCATGCATTTTCCAATGGCTCATCATAAGGGGCCATAAAACATAGAAACATAGAAATGTTGGCAGAAAAAGGACCAAATGGTACATCCAGCCTGCCCAGCATTGTACCTGAAGACTGGAGGACAGCTAATGTAACCCCAATATTTAAAAAGGGCTCCAGGGGCGATCCGGGAAACTACAGACCGGTTAGCCTGACTTCAGTGCCAGGAAAAATAGTGGAAAATGTTCTAAACAACAAAATCACTGAACATATAGAAAGACATGGTTTAATGGAACAAAGTCAGCATGGCATTACCCAAGCAAGTCTTGCCTCACAAATCTGCTTCACTTTTTTGAAGGAGTTAATAAACATGTGGATAAAGGTGAACCAGTAGATGTAGTATACTTGGATTTTCAGAAGGCGTTTGACAAAGTTCCTCAAGAGAGGCTTCTAGGAAAAGTAAAAAGTCATGGGATAGGTGGCGATGTCCTTTCGTGGATTGCAAACTGGCTAAAAGACAGGAAACAGAGAGTAGGATTAAATGGACAATTTTCTCAGTGGATGGGAGTGGACAGTGGAGTGCCTCAGGGATCTGTATTGGGACCCTTACTTTTCAATATATTTATAAATGATCTGGAAAGAAATACAACGAGTGAGATAATCAAATTTACAGATGATACAAAATTGTTCAGAGTAGTTAAATCACAAGCAGATTGTGATAAATTGCAGGAAGACCTTGTGAGACTGGAAAATTGGGCATCAAAATGGCAGATGAAATTTAATGTGGATAAGTGCAAGGTGATACATATAGGGAAAAATAACCCATGCTATAGTTACACAATGTTAGGTTCCATATTAGGTGCTACAACCCAAGAAAGAGATCTAGGCGACATAGTGGATAACACATTGAAATTGTCGGGTCAGTGTGCTGCAGCAGTCAAAAAAGCAAACAGAATGTTGGGAATTATTAGAAAGGGAATGGTGAATAAAACGGAAAATGTCTAATGCCTCTGTATCGCTCCATGGTGAGACCGCACCTTGAATACTGTGTACAATTCTGGTCGCCGCATCTCAAAAAAGATATAATTGCGATGGAGAAGGTACAGAGAAGGGCTACCAAAATAATAAGGGGAATGGAACAGCTCCCCTATGAGGAAAGACTAAAGAGATTAGGACTTTTCAGCTTGGAGAAGAGACAGCTGAGGGGGGATATGATAGAGATGTTTAAAATCATGAGAGGTCTAGAAAGGTAGATGTGAATCGGTTATTTACTCTTTCGGATAGTAGAAAGACTAGGGGCACTCCATGCAGTTAGCATGTGGCACATTTAAAACTAATCGGAGAAAGTTCTTTTTTACTCAACGCACAATTAAACTCTGGAATTTGTTGCCAGAAGATGTGGTCAGTGCAGTTAGTATAGCTATGTTTAAAAAAGGATTGGAGAAGTTCTTGGAGAAGTCCATTACCTGCTATTAATTAAGTTGACTTAGAAAATAGCCACTGCTATTACTAGCAATGGTAACATGGAATAGATTTCGTTTTGGGGTACTTGCCAGGTTCTTATGGCCTGGATTGGCCACTGTTGGAAACAGGATGCTGGGCTTGATGGACCCTTGGTCTGACCCAGTATGGCCTGTTCTTATGTTTTTAACATCTGCCATGCTGTGCAGGTCACCCCATACTTGTCAGTTTCCCAGACTGTAAAAATCAGGGTTCTTATTGGTTGCTGTCTGAATCTAATTCACCTTTTCCTCTTTTTCCCCTGCTTTTGTAGCAGAGAGCAATGATGGAGTTGCATGAAAAGTATGAAGGCTTATTGGTTAAGGGTAGTAACCGCCATACCAGCAAGTTTCCCTCATGCACTCTTTTCTTTATTTCCATCCTCTAGCCTTTAGGGATTCACAGTGCTTATCCCATGCCCCTTTGAATTCTTTCACTGATTTTGTCTTCACCACCTCCTCTGGAAGGGCAATCCAGGTATCCACCACCCTCTTTGTGAAGAAATATTTCCTGACATTGGTTCTGAGTTGTCCTCCCTGGAGTTTCATTTCCTGACCCCTAGTTCTACTGAAACCTTTCCAACATAAGAAATTGCCATGCTGGATCAGACCAAGGGTCCATCAAACCCAGCATCTTGTTTCCAAAAGAGGCCAAACCAGGCCACAAGAACCTGGCAAGTACCCAAACACCAAGAAGATCAAACGGAAAAGGTTTGTCAATTGTGTATCATTAAAACCTTTCAGGTATCTGAATTTCTGTATCATATCTCCCCTGCACCTCCTGTCCTCCAGGGTAGTCATATTTAGTTCCTTTAACCTCTCCTCATAAGTCATTTGATGGAGACCCCCCTGCCATTTTGGTCTCCCTTCTCTGGACCACCTCTATCCTGTCTCTGCCCTTTTGAGATACGGTTTCTAGAACTGAACACAGTACTCCAGGTGTGGCCTCACCAAGGACCTATAAAATGGCATTATCACCTCCTTTTTCTTACTGGTTATTCCTCTCTCTATACAGCCCAGCAGTATTCTGGATTTAGCTATCACCTTGTCACATTTCTTTGCCATCTTTGGATCGCTAGACACTATCACCCCAAGTTCCCTCTCTTGCTCCATGCACAACAGTCTTTCACCCCCTCCCCCCATCACATACAGCTCTTTTGGATTGCCGCACCACAGATGCATAATTCTGCACTTATTATCCTTGAATCCCAGGTGCTATATCTTTGACCACTGTTCAAGCTTCCTTAAATCACGTCTCATTCTCTCTACTCTTTCGGCATGTCCACTCTGTTGCAGATCTTAGTATCATCTACAAATAGACACATTTTACCTTCTATTCCTTCTGCAATGCTGCTCACAAAGATATTGAATAGAACCAATCCCAACACCGATCCTTGTGGTACTCCACTTAACACAATTCCCTCTTCAGATTAAGTTCCATTTATCATTACATGCTGTCTTCTATTCGTCAACCAGTTTGTAATCCATACCACCACCTTGGCGCTCACTCCCTAGCTTTTCATTTTATTCACAAGCCTCCCTATGTGGGACCGTATCAAATTGTAGCTGAAATCCAAGTAGATCATATCGAGCGCTCTTCCTTGATCTAATTCTTTAGTCACCCAATCAAAAATAACAATCAGATTTGTCTGAAAAGACCTTCCCCTGGTGAATCCATGCTGCCTCAGGTCCAGCAATCCCCCTGACTGTAAACAGTTCACTATCCTTTCCTTCAGCAGAGTCTCCATTAATTTTCCCACCACCGAGGTGAGCTAACTGGCCTGTAGTTTCCAGGCTGGTTACTAGTCTCTGCTACCACTCTTGTGAAGTGGGACTACCAGAAATCCTTTCCAATCACTAGATACTACTCCCGTTTCCAGGGATCTATTGAACAGGTCATCCAGTGGACTAGCCAGCACATCTCTGAGCTCCCTCAGTATCCTGGGATGAACCTCATCTGGCCCCATGGCCTTGTCCACTTTCAGTTTTCCTAGCCTTTACCATACATTCTCTTCTGTAAACAGTTTCTTCTACCACTTCTCCATCTATGGTCTTGTCAATCAGCAATAGTCCTTCTCCAGAGTCTTCTTTAATAAACTGAAGTATTTGTTTAATATTTCCACCATTTCTTCATCTGTTGAGAGCGGGATGTTTATTGTGCCCTTGGGCCTCAGCCCGGGCCCAGACCTTCAGGGCCGAGCCGAGGGTTGACGGTGGCTCCGCATAGCTGACGGGCTGACCCTCTGCCAGGCCTGCAAGCTCCCAGAGCCAACAACATGAGATGTTGGTAGGGGAACGGTCCTCCAACTGTTCCGAGCCCTTTCGGACCTGCCGCTTGATCGGCATTGGCGCAGCAGGCCTGGCCTGAGGTTGAGGGCAGACGGAGGCCTTGACACGTAGATGAGACTATGACTGATGCGACGGCATCTCGGACAAGACTGGGCTGATGCGATGGCATCACAAGCATGACGAGGAACTTGATCCAAACAAGACAATACATAAGGCAGGAGGACATTGGCACTGTCTCTCAGGGCGCCCTACGCAGCCCACCTTCACGGGCGGACCCAATGGGCTGGTCACGGACCACCCTGTCTCACTACTGAGAACGGGACAAGCGCAGGGCAGACCCAGGCAAGGAGGAACTCCAATGACGAAGCCGGTGTCATCCCAAGCTTCCCCCAAGGCTGGCGGGAACAGATGCTCCAGGGCGCAGGGACAAATCCCACCTGTTGGCCACTCCTAGGCCCAACAGGTCTTATGACCCGGAGCTCATGACGAAGACGCAGGGAAGAACATCCTGGGAGGCAGACACAAAAGGATGAGGAAGATCATGGCGGATCATCAGGACATGGTCAGGGACCTCAGGCAAGACATGAAGACGTAGCATAAAAGCAGACAAGACAAGGAGCTCCATGAAGAACAGAAGACCTTACAAAGCTCTGGCAGGCGGGAGCCTCCAGAGGGAACTCACACTGATGCAAGGCAAAGACAGAATGAAGTTGAAGTCCTTTTATAGGGCTGCAGACCGGCGACTCCCTGGGAGGAGTTTGGCAGGCCGACACCTAGCTGGCCCTATAGCTACGGAGAAGTGCTGCGGGCCGGCCCATAGGGAAGGGCGTGGCTCAAACCAGGACGTCCATGCAAACACAAGCAGCCTCCGGCAGGCCCCAAGGACATCGAGGCCTCCCAGGCCCTGGAGCAAATCCTGGACAGTTCACAGGCGAGACCCTGGCTTGGAGCGGCCTCCAGGAAGAGGTAAGGAGCCTCCTGTAGCACCGCTACAGGAGGGTTCATAACACATCTCTCTCCACACAGTGCTCCTTGTCACCTTTCAGTTTCACTATACTACTTCAGGCCTCCCTTCTTTCTCTGATATATCTGAAAAATGTTTTGTCTCCTTTCTTTACTTCTTTGACAATTCTTTCTTCCACCTTACCTTTTGTTTTCCTGATTTCTTTCTTTGTCTCCCTCAGTTGTAACATATATTCTTCCTTGTGTTCCTTTTTTGGGATCCTTTATACTTCTTGAATGCTGTTATTTTTGCCTTAATTTTTTTTAGCCGTCTCCATAGAGAACCAGATTAGTTTCTTTTTCCTCTTATTCTTCTTTATTTTCCTAAAATATAGATTTGTTGCCTTTGTAACAGCTCCTTTTAATCTGGCCCACTGTTGTTCCACCTCACCCATTTTCTCCCAGTCTTCAAGTTCTTCTTCCAGATACATCCCCATTTTGACAAAGTCTTTATTTGAGAAATTCAAAACTTGGGTCTTTGTGTGACTTCTGTGTATCCTATTTGTGATATCGAATCATACCGTCTGATGATCACTACTACTCAAGTGAGCCCCTACCTGAACATCAGAGATATTATCCCCATTATTGAGCCCTAGATCAAGGAACATACTCTCCCTTGTGAGTTCCATTACCATTTGTTTGAGCAGAGCACCTTGATGGGCATGCACTACCATTTGTTTGAACATAGCACCTTGATGGGCATCCACTATCTCTCTACTTTTTGTAGATTCCACAGAAGGGATGCTCCAAGATGGCGCCGGCCATCCAGTGCTCCTACCATGTGACAGGATCCGGCCAATGGCACGGATACCCTGTCACATGGTAAGGGCAAAGGGCCATCAGCGCCATTTTGATTAGTGGCAGCCGACGGCCCAGGAGCGGGAGGACGGCCCGGAGCGGGAGATCGCGGGAGATCGCTCCCTGGACCCCCACTGGACCACCAGGTACCTTTAAAAAGTTTTTGGGGGGATCGGGAGGGTGGGGGAAGCTAAGGGGTTACTTTTAAAGGGTCGGGGTGGGTTTTTTGTTTATCGGCAAAAAACCCTTATGTGAATCAGAACCGGCATTCGAACCGATTCCTGTTCCGATTCACATCTCTATTGAATGCCTATTGCAATTCTGGGCACCTGATGCATTTTAGTGCTAAGGATGCGCATTTCTCTCCTAGCACATTCTTTTTTACGTAGCCCCTCATTTTAATACTGCATCAGACGCCAAAATGATGTGCCTGCATGCACATTAGTTAAATGGGAGCGCAATATGAGCTCCATTTTCAACAGGCAACTTAATGCATTGGCCCCATAGGGATAGATTTTAAAAGCCCGGCGCACCTATTTTGCATAAGCCGCCGGCGCGCACAAAGCCCCGGGACGTGCATAACTCCCGGGGCTTTGCTTGGGGGGCGTGTTGGGGGGCGTGTCGGGGGCGGTGTGGCATTTGGGGCATGTCCGTGGGCGTGTCCAGAGGCGTGATGGCGGTCTGGGGGCGGGGCTGAGTGCTCCGGCACAACGGCCTGTGCCGGGGCAGGGAGCCGGCGACGCGCGCAAATTACGCCTGCCTCAACGAAATAAGGTAGGGGAGGGGGATTTAGTTAGGGCTGGGGGGTGGGTTAAATAGGGGAAGGGAGAGAAAGGTTGGGGGGGGGGAAAAAAAAAAAGTTCCCTCCGAGGCCGCTCCGATTTCGGAGCGGCCTCGGAGGGAACGGAGGCAGGCTGCGTAGCTCGGCACGTGCAGGCTGCCGATTTTGCGCAGCCTTGCGCATGCCTACACCACATTTTAAAAGATATGCGCGGCTACGTGCATATCTTTTAATATCCGGCGTACTTTTGTTTGCGCCGGTTGCGTGAACAAAAGTACGCGTGCGCATACTTTTTAAAAATCTGTCCCTACCCTAAGTGTTTTATTATATGCCATTGGCAGCGTGCACTAAAAGCTAGCAGCCAGACCTGTCCCCTTTTGTTTCATTTACACCCTGCCCTGCCCCCCCTCTCACTTACCAAATCTGCTCTGCCAATGTTTACAAAGAGCCTCCCCCCTGCTCCACTTGTACCATTCTGCAAAAAGCTAGCACCATTTTGGAGTATGGCACCAGTGAGGCAGGTGTGACCAGAAATTGATTGTACACCTTCTGGACTTCTGGATCAGGTATAATTAGAGGGGAGGCCAAGGGGGTGGGATAGATGGATGGGTATCCCAAGGGGGCAGAGGGGCTTTTTGTAAAAGGTTGCAGCATGGATTTAATTTCCTTGGGGGAAGGAAGGAATAGGACAGGTTGTAAATGAAATAAAACAAAAATGAATTATATTTCTTTTGTTTTGTTTCAAAATGATATAGGAGATATCATTAGTATGTCCTATGTCATTTTAAATGAAAGTACCATATATCCCTAGATTGTTCTAGTTTTTAGTTCTCTGTGTCCCTATTTATTGCCTTACATGGTATTTAGCATTAGATGTTTCATAAAGCAAACATTGTTTAGGACTATTTAAATAAAACATAAAAATAAAATCAGAATTCTAACCTAAGATTATTCTCTACAGAGCTCTAAATAGGACTTTGAACTCTTCAAATGAAGCTTTGTTATATTTTTGCATACTCTTTCTGCTTTTCTTTCACAGTAAGTGGCTGAAGGAAATGATAATATCATTATTACCGTATAAGGGATGGAAAAGTGAATGGATAAAACAATAAAACAGAAACAAGATGCAGCGGGAACCTCCTCTTCAGATGCTGCACAGTGTCACAGAAGATCTGCAAACAGGCTGCAGCATTTTCCAAGCTCTTACAGCTTTCAAGACCATATAAGATCCAAAAGCAAAGCTGCCAACTAATGAAGAAGTGAAGGGGATGGGCGCAGCTGTTCTGGCAGATTGCAATAATGATTCCATTCTCAGTTCTAAATCTGAATACTTTCCAAAGAGAAGTAGAAAACATCAAATGAGAAATGTTGCCACCTTTAACTTTACACATTTTAATGCAATAATAATTCTAATAATGTTTTAGATTTATCATTCAGAGCCATAGACTACATAAACCAATGCCAGGGCATTATTTATTAATATTTTTGCTATCCAGGGGAATAGTCAGAGCGGAGATTTCAGTTAGGTTGTTTTCCAAAGAATACAACAAGCTTTTGCAGAAATGTCTGTGAGCTGCTTCTATAAATTTCTATAGGGGATGCTATAGGCAGCAGCATTCCAAGTACTATGTAATAGATTGTTTTCAAACTAGCCATTAAAAGGTTGGTAACTTAAAGAGCAAAGAGGAAAGCCTTTATATAGTGTTATGACAAAAGCAAAGTATTTGGGTATATGGTATGCTAATAAAAGATAGATGTGATTCTCTGGCTATGATGGTGCAAGCTCTTATATGAAATAAACCTTTTCTCCTCATGCCTACAGTTGCATCAAGTTCTCAGGAAGCAACATAAGGTCAATGAACATTCAGTGGTGGTAGGGCTTTAGAATAATTTTAGATGTATTCCAGGGTAGGTGGCAAGCTTTCAAGCATGCACAGCAGACTGACTTGACTAAAGTTCCCAGCTAAGGACAAAAAAAGAGATGACTGAGGCCAAAAGAGGTGTTGGAGCCACTGAGGTTGATAACTGAGGTTTGGTTAGGTGGAGATGGGGCAGTGCAAAGGGAAGGGTGGAATGAGTAGAAGAGGGAAATCATTTTATTTATTTTTACCTGGACCCTACTTACTAGGAATTTCTCTCCACAGGTGATCACAATTGAATTCAGCTTTAGTCTAAAAAATGTGGCTTATTATTAAAAAAAAAAATCCAGATAAGTATGTTAGCCAGATAAGACTTCTCCAGCTAACTTTCAAGGGATATTTAGCAGCATGGTTGTGTTGCTGAATATACCCAAAAAATCACTAGTTAGCTGGATAAGCCTTAGCCAACTAATTTTAGATCTACTATTGAACAATCTAACTTATCTGTCTGTACTTATCCAGCTAAGCTAACCGGATAAGTAACTCCTCCTTGAAATGCCAATTTTCTGCCCACCTCTTAGCCAGATAAGTACTTTTCCAGTTAAGTATTTATTTGGCTAAAAACAAACCACTGAATGGAGCAAGATATTCAGCCACTTATCCAGCTAAGTACCAACCGATAGATGGAGCTGGATATTCAGCCACCGCCAGTGTTCTGGTTATATGTTTTGAATTTCTCTTACTGTGAGGCCCACCTAAGTCCAAGCAGCCTGGGTCCCTATGGGCTCCACCCGGGGGGGGGGGGGGGGGGCCGCGGGCTTCCAGTGGTAAAGCTCACCTTAGCCTCTTTCTCCTCCTGTGCTCCGCCCCCTGGGGTCCCTACCAGGCAGCCGTTCTCCACTATTCCAGGACAAGGGTCCACCTCCAAGCATAACAGGTTGCCAAGGCCATGGACTCTGTGGAGTCTCCCGCCTCCAGGGCCCTACCGGGTTTGGCTGCCACAGTCCAAGAACATCTCAGGGCTTTGGAATCGCTAGCCTCTTTGGTGGAAGAGCTTCATTCCCAGCTGCAAGATACAGTTCAGGCCAATCCCGTGGGCTATCGGCCTCTATGTACCCAAAGCATCGTTGGCGCTCCCTGCACCTCCACAATACAACGGGGACCCACGCTCCTGTCATGGCTTCCTCAATCAGTGCTTCATGCAATTTGCACTGCAACCCTCCTTGTTCCTGAAGGAAACCACTAAAGTAACCT
The DNA here is from genome assembly GCF_901001135.1 of Rhinatrema bivittatum. Taxonomy (NCBI): domain Eukaryota; kingdom Metazoa; phylum Chordata; class Amphibia; order Gymnophiona; family Rhinatrematidae; genus Rhinatrema; species Rhinatrema bivittatum. Next base: position 270,768,392 of record NC_042618.1, on the reverse strand, counting down.
TCATCCTTTCCCATCTGGAAGGGAAGGCTCTTGCATGGGCCTCTCCATTATGGGAAAACTCTGATCCCATGCTTTCCAAGCTATCCGAGTTTGTTGCTCTCTTCAAGCAGACCTTCAGAGACCAGGCCACAAAGCTGTAGCCAGCCATAATCTACTCCACCTCCGTCAAGGGTCATGGACCCTCTCTGAGTATACGGTGGAATTCAGGACCCTGGCTACTGAGCTCAGGAGGCAAGAAAGATTGTCTGCAAGCCATTCTTCCTAGATGCCTCCAGCATTCTCAAAGATGAACTCTCCATCTGTGAGATTCACCATATCTCTAGAGGACCTGATTTCCCTCACCAGGAAGATCTACCATCGTCTCTGGCAAAGGCGCCTAGAAGTAAAGGCTTCCCACTCTCCTACACCACATCCCACGAGTGTCCAGAGTTCTCCAGCCAAGGCTCCATTACCACCACCACCTCCTCCCGTGGTGGCACCTATGGAGGTGAACCATGGGCGACTGTCTCCGACCGAACGTCTCCATTGGAGGAAGGAGGGTCTTTGCCTTTACTGTTGTACTTCCGGACATCTTCGGCATTCCTGTTTGGTCCATCCGGAAAACAGCAACGCCTGAGTCCGGCGGGGGTCCTGAGCTTAGGTGCTACTGTCACCGGACCCCAACTCCAGCTTCCAGTCTCTCTGGGCATCAAGCCCCCCTCCTTCGCCACCACTGCTCTTGTCGATACAGGAGCAAGTGGCAGCTTCATCATGGATGACATTGTCCAGCTTCTGAACATTCCTCTTCAGCCATTAGATGTGAGCCTCCGCATCACTTCCATTCAAGGAGAACATCTTCCAGGGCTCATCACCCATTGAACAGTGGCTGTCTGTCTTACCGTGGGCACTTTCCACAAGGAAGAGATGTCTTTCTATGTGTTAAAACATTCTACACATCCAGAAATTCTGGGGCTGCCCTGGCTCTAGGTCCACGAACCCCAGTTCAATTGGCATTCCCTGCAGTTGGTACAGTGGGGTTCCAAATGCCAGAACATAAGAACATACTGGGTCAGACCAAGGGTCCATCAAGCCCAGCATCCTTTTTCCAACAGTGACCAATCCACGACATAAGAACCTGGAAAGTACCCAAAAACTAAGTCTATTCCATGTTACCGTTGCTAGTAATACCTGCTATTAATTAAGTCAACTTAATTAATAGCAGGTAATGGACTTCTTCCCCAAGAACTTATCCAATCCTTTTTTAAACACAGCTATACTAACTGCACTAACCACATCCTCTGGCAACAAATTTCAGAGCTTAATTGTGCGTTGAGTGAAAAAGAATTTTCTCCGATTTGTTTTAAATGTGCTACTTGCTAACTTCATAGATTGCCTCCTGGTCCTTCTATTATCCAAAAGTGTAAAAAACTAATTCACATCTACTCATTCAAAACCTCTCATGATCTTAAAGTCCTCTATCATATCCCCCTCAGCCATCTCTTCTCCAAGCTGAAAAGTCCTAACCTCTTTAGTCTTTCCTCATAGGGGAGCTGTTCCATTCCCCTTATCATTTTGGTAGCCCTTCTCTGTACCTTCTCCATCGCAATTATATCTTTTTTGAGATGTGGCGCCCAGAATTGTACACAGTATTCAAGGTGTGGTCTCACCATGGAGCGATACAGAGGCATTATGACATTTTCTGTTTTATTCACCATTCCCTTTTTAATAATTCCCAACATTCTGTTTGCTTTTTTGACTGCCGCAGCACACTGAACCTACGATTTCAATGTGTTATCCACTATGACGCCTAGATCTCTTTCTTGGGTTGTAGCACCTAATATGGAACCTAACATTGTGTAACTATAGCATGGGTTATTTTTCCCTATATGCATCACCTTGCACTTGTTCATATTAAATTTCATCTGCCATTTTGATGCCCAATTTTCCAGTCTCACAAGGTCTTCCTGCAATTTATCACAATCTGCTTGTGATTTAACTACTCTGAACAATTTTGTATCATCTGCAAATTTGATTACCTCACTTGTCGTATTTCTTTCCAGATCATTTTATAAATATATTTAAAAGTAAGGGTCCCAATACAAATCCCCGAGGCACTCCACTGCCCACTCCCTTCCACTGAGAAAATTGTCCATTTAATCCTACTCTCTGTTTCCTGTCTTTTAGCCAGTTTGCAATCCACGAAAGGACATCGCCACCTATCCCATGACTTTTTACTTTTCCTAGAAGCCTCTCATGAGGAACTTTGTCAAACGCCTTCTGAAAATCCAAGTATACTATATCTACCGGTTCACCTTTATCCACATGTTTATTAACTCCTTCAAAAAAGTTAAGCAGATTTGTGAGGCAAGACTTGCCTTGGGTAAAGCCATGCTGACTTTGTTCCATTGAACCATGTCTTTCTATATGTTCTGTGATTTTGATGTTTAGAACACTTTCCACTATTTTTTCTGGCACTGAAGTCAGGCTAACCGGTCTGTAGTTTCCCGGATTGCCCCTGGAGCCCTTTTTAAATATTGGGGTTACATTAGCTATTCTCCAGTCTTCAGGTACAATGGATGATTTTAATGATAGTTACACATTTTTACTAATAGGTCTGAAAGTTCATTTTTTAGTTCCTTCAGAACTCTGGGGTGTATACCTTCCGGTCCAGGTGATTTACTGCTCTTTAGTTTGTCAATCAGGTACACCACATCTTCTAGGTTCACAGTGATTTGATTCAGTCCATCTGAATCATTACCCATGAAAACCTTCTCCAGTACGAGTACCTCCCCAACATCCTCTTCAGTAAACACAGAAGGAAAGAAATCATTTAATCTTTCCGCGATGGCCTTCTCTAAGTGCCCCTTTAACCCCTCGATCATCTAACCCGCCTAAAGGCAGATACAAAGTGCACCAGGTTGTCCAGGCGGGAGTCCTAGCACTCCCAGAGGTTGGAGGCCCATGCCAGGGGTCTCCCATCCAGCAGAGAGATAATGAAGCTTGTCTTAACCCGGTCTGTCGGAAACTGAAGCAGACGGAGGTTGAATCGAATATAGCACTGGTTCAGGAACCCTCGGCAAAGCTTCGCATCTCCTGAAATACGCGAAGGTACAGGCATCTGTATGGGTGCTGTAGATCCAGAATTGGTCCCAGCTCCGGGTACCAAGGGACTGGCAGTCGTGGCTCTGCCAACACAGTCGGCTAATCCCTGCACCGTAGCCATCAGGGCATCAAGGCAGGTTTGCTGCTGTTGCAGCCTCTGGGCAATACCCAGGATGGCTTTCAAGTCTGCAAGATCCGCTGGGTCCATGGCCTTGCAAACTGTTATGTTCGTGGACCCTAGGGCCTGCTGAGACAGTAGATGGAGTGCTGTGGAGGCCCACAGCGAGTGTCACAGCTGGGAGGCGACACGGAAGAGACTCGGAAAAGGCTTTACCAATGGAAGTCCGAGGTCCCCCCAGGAGGAGCCCTTAGGGACCCGGACCTCTTGGACTTTAGGTGGGATTCTATACGACAAAGGATCCGGGCTGTGGATGAAGCTGAAGAGTCTTCACCCTTGGAAGCCGGCGGCTCCCCCGGGAGGAGCCCGTGAGAGCCCGAGCCGCTGGGACTAGGAGAATCCTCTGGGCCAGCAAGTACCGGATATCTGAGGTGATGGAAGAAGCTGAAGTCGGAGTCCAAGAGTGAAGCCGGGTCAGAAGCCAGAAGTCAGAGATCCAAACCAAAGTCAGGGACGAAAGTAGAAGACGGAGTCATGGGATGGAGCCAGGTCAAAGCCAGAAGTCAGAGGACGAAACCAAAACCAGGGACGAAAGCTGAGCAAGCCGGGTCAGAAGCCAGGAGTCAAGAGTCAATGAAGACGAACCGGAGTCCAATGCAGCAACTAGAGACACAGGGGAACTGTGTGAACCTTGTTGCAAGGCCTCGTCCTGATGGAGCTGCAGGGTTTAAATACCCTGCAGCGTCTGACATCATCCGGGGCATCCCCTGTAGTTTTCCCGCGCTGGCCCCTTTAAGACTCCAGCCCCTGGGCGTGCGCTCCTAGGGGCTGGAGTTGTCCAATTCGGCATGTTTCAGGGAGCCCGAAAAATGTTTCAGGGAGCCCGAAAAATGGTCGGGATTTTCCCGTTTTTCCACGAAAATTCGTTTTTTTGGATTAGCGCGCACTAACTCCCCATTAGTACGCACTAACTCCGATAAAGCGCGCACTACAAAAACTAACAAAAAGTAACAAAATATAACAAAATATAACGGTTTTTGTTAGCGCGCACTAATGGGGAGTAAGCGCGTACTAATGGGAGTTAGCACGCACTAATTCAAAAAATGATTTTTTCGCGGAAAAAAATCCCCGCAAAAAAACAACATTTTCTGCAGCGGCTGAAAAACCAAAGAATAACACGAACAACAAAAAACGATTCACATCTCTAAATATGATGGATGGGGAAGAGAGGTGCATTGAGGTGGCATTGACTGCAATCTATAAATAAAAATGTAATGTTCGTTTGTTCAAAAATCTTAAATCTCTGAAAGTTAATCACCGATTGCTTTTAAATTTTGACACAACGTTGCATTCGAATATGTGCATGTTTTTAAATCCTATGTTATATAGATGTCCACACCCTGTGACAGGTAAAACATGATTTTTTTGCAAAAACAGCGCCATCTGTTGGACGTAAAGCAACACACGCTATATCTACAATATAAATGGGCTCTGACCGACGGACCGCAAATGCGCAGGTAGAGGCAGCTCTACTGCGCATGTGCTGAACATAGAGCTCTGCGCTACGTGCTGGGTGTCACAGAGGGAGGAGGAGGAAAGGACAGACGAGTCGCTGCTCTGAGAAACGGCTCAGCCCGTTCTTCCACCGCTGGGGAAGGGGGGAGGGTGTAGGGACTGTCGGAACAGTATAACACGGAGGAGGGAAAGGGTAGAAGAGTTGCCAAGCCAGTCTGTCCACCACCGGAGAAGGGGGGGGAGGGAGTTGGGGTGGCCGGAACAGAGCAAATGCAGAAAACGTGTGCTTTCTCTTTTCTTTCTTTTCCATTTAAACCAGACTGAGCCACAGCAATGCGTGGCCGGGTACAGCCGCTGGGGAAGTGGGGAGGGAGTAGGAACTGCCGGACAGTTACACACGGGAGGAGGAGGAAAGGGTAGACGAGTCGTCGAGCCAGTTCTGTCCACCGCCGGGGAAGGGGGGGAGGGAGTTGGGATGGCTGGAGTAGAACTAATGCACATTGTGAAATTAAACTAGACTGAGCCATGGCAATGCACTCTGAGAAATGGCTCAGCCCATTCCTCCACCACTGGGGAAGGGGGGAGGGAGTAGGGACTGCCGAACAGTTATACACAAAGGGTAAAAGAGTCGCCGAGCCAGTCCGTCCACCACCAGGGGAAGGGGGGAAGGAGTAGGGACTTGCCGGCAGTTACACACAGGAGGAGGAAAGGGTAAAAGAGTCGCCGTGCCAGTCCGTCCACTGCCGGGGAAGGGGGGGAGGGAGTTGGGACGGCTGGAGCAGAGCTAATGCGCATTGTGAAATTAAACCCTACTGAGCCATGGCAATGCGTGGCCAGGTACAGCTAGTTGACTAATAACTAGGGATGTGCATTCCTTTTCAACGAATGTGCAATCTGCAAAGCATAAGTCCCTATTCGTTGTATTTGTGGGTTCGCGAAACGCATCGAGATCCCCCACAAATAAAACATATCATATTAGTTTCATTCTTTTGATTCGCAGTGATTTCTTAGCGGCCATTTGAAATAGGAGAAGGCCTTTCCTGTGAGTTATAAGTGACCTCACAGCCCTGTCATAGAGTGGGTCAGACAGGTTGGCAAGGAGACGAGAATGCAACCTATTAGAGCTAAGCATTTTTCTAATGCAGCCAATCGCCGCTCTCACTCAGTGCTCTGTGACACTATTCCTGATGACGCTGAACTATTTATACCTTAAGCACATGGTGTGCCACGCTTTTTCTTTGGGGGGGGGGGTTCCAGGAAGGTGGTCCAGGGAGTGGTGGCTTTACTCAGAGCTAGTCTGAGTGTCTCAAATCTGTATTCAATTGCTAGCTACTTTGATAGAATTTTCCATTGAAAAATATATTTCTTCATTCTTGCTGCAGTGCCAGGAGGCAGGCTTTTTTTGACCGAATTTCTTTTTATTGATCTCAGACGGTCTCTCTGTCTGTCCCACTGAGACAAGTTGCTAGCAGTGGCATTTTGCTGCTTATTTTACACCCCTGGGGTAGTTTGCAAGCAGGATTTGGGTGTTGTGGGTGGGAGATATATTCAATTTCTAGCTAGTTTTTGCTGCTGTGCCAAGCCAGGCTTTTATTTAACTGCAGTTTTTTTTTTTTATTGAACTCTGACTGTCTCTCTGTGCTCTTTTAAGCCAAGAAGGTAGTGCATTGGGTGTCAGTGGGCAGTTTTGCAGACGCACATATATTGGGACAGCAGTGCTCTTTTAAGCCAAGAAGGCAGTGCACTGGGCATCAGTGGGCAGTTTTGCAGGCTCACATATATTGGGACATCAGTACTCTCTGAAGCCAAATCCCTAGTAGGCCTCTTTAGTAGTTACAAGTTACTAGTAGGCTGTGACATTAAATCCATGATGTTAGGGAAAGCTAGACGTGGTCAAGTGATTGGGACTGTCAGAGGAGGTACTGGCAGAGGAGGCACTTCAAAAGGTAGTGCCAGTCCCCCATTAAATTTAAAAAGGGACCTGTTGGCTTAAGGAGAAGGTCCTTTAAAAGTTTTCCTACTATTTGACTACTACTGCTCAAGTCCGGGGGTGAGTTATTAACCTGCCCCGACAGAAACAAAGAGCAGCCGTGATTGCCGACGTCAAGGGGGCAGGACCTGGAGGTGGGAACTGGAAGCTGCCCTTAAAATCGGCCACCCATACTGAGTTTTGTTGCTTAAGGAGAAGGTCCTTTAAAAGTTTTCCTACTATTTGACTACTGCTGCTCAGGTCCGGGAATGAGTTATTAACCTGCCCCAACGGTAACAAGGAGCAGCCATGATTGCCGACATCGAGGGTTCGGGACCTGGAGGCAGGAACCAGAAGCTGCCCTTAAAATTGGCTTATACGCGGCACGAAGCAGACACCGGCACTCCACCAAAGCCATGCGCGCCTAAGGGGCATGCGGCTTTGCCCGCTTCACCCGGAATCACCCGGAATCGCCCGGATTTTTCAAGATAAATAAGGACTTTAACCTTGTAAATGGTTTTGATTTGATATGTTACTATCTAATTGATTTTTTTGTTATCCCCCTTCTCCAAAAGCCACAGAATCATGGTAAGGCAATTATTGGCATAGTTTGAGCTGTGCTGGTTTATCTCTATTGTCTAGGTAAATTTTTATTGTAAGTATTGTTATGCCTGCAAAACATAAAGGGAAGGTGAGAGTATATCCTTCCCTAGCATTACCTTCACCTATTCAACAGCAAATAGACCGCTTTATGCTCTCACCCATACAAAAGATGGGTACCGAGGACTCTGATGTGCCGGGCAGTTCGGGAAGACAGCCCGTGCCTACAGAGGAGGCTTCCCTTAGCCCCAATATCAGGCTAACACCAGCGCAGAGAAGTAGTGAAGGAACCTTAGGAGGGGCTTCAGTTGAAATCATATCTTTGGGTCTCGAACCGGGAGTTATCCAATCCCAGAGTATGAGCCCGGAAGAAAAAGCTGCCCTTGCTGCCATAAGTTTGAATCCAGATAAGCAGGGAGCAGGTCTGGGATCAGTGACTCTTCCTATTAAGGAAGAGGAACCTCTTATTAGCAGCAAAGCGGTAGGCACCTTACTACATCCTGACGTGGTAACACTAGACAACCTATGGGAGATGATGGCAGGAATGTGGGATAATATTAAAGGTTTAGAAAGGAAATTAGATTTAGTAAATGATAGATATCAACAAGACTATCTTTCTGTACAAAAGCAAATTAAAGATTCAGCAGAAAAAAATAAAAAATCTTGAAGAATGTGAGAAAAAGTCTCAAGAATTTAAGGTGTCAGTGGTAAAACATAGAGAAAATTTATCTAGAAGAATAGAAAATAAAGCCAAGCGTTTCAATTTAAGATTTCTAAATTTCCCCAAGATAGTTGGGGAAATACCATTAATTACTATAAAAAAAAGTTTCTAATCAAAATGCTCGGCTTCACTCAAGATGACTCACCAGTAGATAATAACTGTTATTTCTTACAAAAACCCAAAAATATAAGTTTAAATAACAGACCAGAGTTACCATTTCAGGGGGATCTTACTAATTTTTTAGAATACTCAACTGCTCAAGTAATTGAATGGGGAACTTTATTGCTCACTTTTTCATGTTTGAATGATTTGAATTGTATAATGAAAAAATATTTCAGTAAATACCCCATCACATACTATGAGAAAATAGTTAAGATATTCCCAGATTTAGCAGAATCTACACAAGCTAGACAGAAAGATTTTTTAACATTTCATCAAGAAGTAATTGCAATGGGTTATAAGTTTACCCTTCGTTTCCCATGTAAGTGCTTAATTAAGAAATAAAATGATTTATACATTTTCTTTCCACCTGATCAATTAAAAAATTTTGTAGAACAGAGGAAAATGGCATGTCTTTCCCAGCTGTCTAGTAAAATATTAAAAATAAAGTGTATGGGAGCTATGCATTTCTTTTTTGGATAGTTATATTAACCTAATTATACTCCGTTTCTTTGTCACAGACAATGGTGCAAACATGGTAAAGGTAATATGTGACGGGGGAATTTCAGAACATTTATTTATTTATTTTTAACTTTTATATACCGAGGTTCCTGTATGGGATACAGATCACCCCGGTATACAATAAAACTGCAACTTCGCACAAAGGCAGTACATAAAACAAGTGAATACAAGAAGAATACAGGAACTGGTACAACTGGTACATAACAAGTGAATACAGAACTGGTACAAGGAACTTAAATTGAATATTCTATAAGATGAACAGGTCCAGGAGACCGCAACAGTGAAATTAATGGTAGAGTTTATACAATCGAAGATAAAACGGGTATCGTATGCGGGTAGATAGTTACGTGCGTTGAGTTATAGGCTGAGAAAATACAATGGGTGAGTGTGCATTGGGAACTGGATGATTGTTATTAAACCAAGACCCAACGTTAAGTGAAAGTACATTGGGAACTGGACAGGACTATTATTAAACCGATGTTTTGCACACACATTGCAGATGTTAGTGAAGTCAGCTCTGGGGCTGGAGTCCAAGCACGAAGAGAAAGAATACCTTCAGGACATAATACACAAGTGCAGGAAAATAGCAGCTAACTTCCACAGAATTGTGAAGGTGGGGCAGGTTCTCCGACAAAAACATACTGATTTGGAGATGCCTCAAGAGCATCTCATTCAAGACATTGCCACCCAGTAGAATTACACCTTTATGATGCTGCAGAGGTTAGTGGATCATCAGACACCCCTTCATGAACTTTCTGCAGCAATGGACATAGGTGTGCAGAGTCCCCTAGGGCATCATGATTGGTTAGTCATGAGTCAGCTGGTAAAAATTCTGCAGCCCTTCTAGGATGCCACGGAGGAGCTGAGTTCCAGAAGTGCCATCTTGGCTGATATCATCCCTATAGTTAATTTCTGGATGCAAATTTGGAGGGCTTTAAACAGGAAGACCTTTTGCAGAAGCAAGTGCAAGAGAGATTAAGGCCTTTAACAGAAGACCACACATACATACTCACCACAGTCTGTGATCCCCGTGTTAAAGGGAAACTCACCCTACAGACCAATTGTCTCTCATTTGTGAAGGACCTGCTGTTAGTAAAAGTCTGTGAACAGGAACGCCATACGCAGAGACAGATTAGGCATGAAGCAGAGGAGGAAACAGCGGGCACTTCAGAGAGTAGTGCTAGCCCAAGCAGGAGTAGCACTCTGTCAGCGACAGTACCTCCTCCTCCACTTCAGTATGCCAAAGTCATGTTGCCCATAAAGAATCATCTGTTCTGGAACTGGATAGGAGAAAGCAGCTGGCATGAGTAACTCTTGATACACCCATGCAAAGGAGACACCAGCACAAATGTCAGTGACACGGTATCTCTCAGAGCCGATAGAGGTCATGCAGACAGATCTGCTGGCATATTGGACATACAAGTCCAGTGTCTGGCCATACCTAGCCAAAGTGGCTCAGCGATATCTGTCATGTCCACCAACCAGTGTGCCCAGTGAACGTGTATTTTCAATGACAGGGGATATCATGAGCCCTCACCGCTCAAGGCTGGCACCAGAGTTGATGGAAATGATAGTGTTTTTGAAAATATAATTGCCTTTGCTTGGGTTTCCAAATTTTCCTTGAAAATGGCAAGATGAATAAAAGCAATTGAAAGACTTACAGCAGCCCCAATTGCCTCCAATGCTCCAGATAATATCAGCACATGTACCTGACCTGAAATGCTGTTCCAGTCTGTTCACTGTCCAGGCCGTACGTCCCTACAAGGGCCTGACCTCAAATGCTGTGCCGGTCTGTCCAGCCCTTACATCACTACAAGGGCCTGTCCTCAAACGCAGTGCCTGTCTGAGTTTAGTTCTAGTATTTCTAATTTCAGTTTCATGTATTTGTGCATCACTTCTTTTCAAAATATTATTTTTCCTGTTTTGCAACATTTGAAATGTAAGAACATAAAAAGCTGACTTAAGATGTTTCGAGCTTGAATATTTCATTTGCTCAATAGTTTTCATGACCTTCATAATATGGACCATTTTCCTTAAATCTTTCTTAGGTGCCAACATTAATGTTTCCAGTCCTAAAGAAAACTGATGGTAGTTGCACTCTAGTTCATCCTCTGTGTTCCCATAGTTTACAGAAGCACTGTGTAAACTACAAAGTCAACATAGGTTGATATTGTAGATTTGGACTGGAGTAGCAATTTTCTTATTTATGAGAGCTCTTCAAGTTCCTTTGTCATTAGCTGAAGTGCATAAGTACAGTTAATAGCTTCTGGGTATTTACAAGGGCTTGACCTCAAACGTTGTGGATGTCCTTCCAGGCTATGTGTCCCTACAAGGGTTTGACCTCAAATGCTATGCCTGATCATCCACTGTCCAGGCCTAATGTCCCTACAAAGGCCTGACCTCAAACGTTGTGCTTGTCTGCAGTGTCCACTGTCCAGCCCTTACATCCCTACAAGGGCCTGACATCAAACACTGTGCCTGTCCGTCCAGGAGCTAAAAGGGCTTGACCTCAAATGCTGTGCCTGTCTGTCCAGGCCTTATGTCCCTAGAAGGGCCTGACCTCAAACGCTGTGCCTGTCCGTCTAGGACTTACTTCCCTATAAGCGCTTGACCTCTAATGCTGTGCCTGTCCATCCAGGTTTTATGTCCCTACAAGGGCTTGACCTCTAACGCTGTGCCTGCCTATCCAGCTTGGAGCTTGGATATTTCATATGCTCAATAGTTTTCATGACCTTCATAATACGGGCCATTTTCCCTAGATGTTTCTTAGGTGCCAGCATTTATGTTTCTAGTGCTAAAGAAAACTGGAGATAGGTATACTCTAGTTCATCCTCTGTGTTCCCATAGTTTTCAGAGGCACTGTAGGGTATAAAGTCAACAGAGGTTGATATTGTAGATTTGGAATTGAGTAGCAGTTTTCTTATTTCTGAGAGCTCTTCAAGTTCCTTTATAATCAGCTGAAGTGCATAAGCAGTTAATAGCTTCTGGGTATTTACAAGGGCCGGACCTCAAACGATGTGCCTGTCCATCCAGGCCTTACTTCCCTACAAGGGCTTGACCTCTAATGCTGTGTCTGTCTATACCCTGTCCAGGCCTTATATCCCTACAAGGGCCTGACCTCTAATGCTGTGCCTATCCATCCAGGCCTAACGTCCTTACAAAGGCCTGACCTCTAATGCTGTGCCTGACCATCCAGGCCTAACGTCCTTACAAGGGCCTGACCTCTAATGCTGTGCCTGTCCGTCTAGGACTTACTTCCCTACAAGCGCTTGACCTCTAATGTTGTGCCTATCCATCCAGGATTTACATCCCTACAAGGGCCTGACCACAAATGCTGTGCCTATCCATCCAGGCCTTATGTCCCTACAAGAGCTTGACCTCTAATGCTGTGCCTCTCTGTCCAGGCCTTATGTCCCTACAAGGGCTTGACCTCTAATGCTGTGCCTGTCCGTCTAGCCTTAAGCCCCTAGAAGGGCCTGACCTCAAACGCTATGCCTGTCCGTCTAGGATTTACTTCCCTATAAGCGCTTGACCTCTAATGCTGTGCCTGTCCATCCAGGCTTTATGTCCCTACAAGGGCTTGACATCTAATGCTGTGCCTGTCCATCCAACCTTAAGCACCTAGAAGGTACTGACCTCAAATGCTCTGCCTGACCATCCAGGCCTTACGTCCCTACTAGGGCTAGACTTCTAATGCTGTGCCTGTCCATCTAGCCTTAAGTCCCTAGAAGGGCCTGACCTCATACGCTATGCCTGTCCGTCTAGGACTTACTTCCCTATAAGCGCTTGACCTCTAATGCTGTTCCTGTCCATCCAGGCTTTATGTCCCTACAAGGGCTTGACCTCTAATGCTGTGCCTGTCCATCCAGCCTTAAGCACCTAGAAGGGCCTGACCTCAAATGCTGTGCCTGTCCATCCACACCTTACGTCCCTAAAAGGGTTTGACCTCTAATGCTATGCCTGTCTGTCCAGGCCTTACGTCCCTACAAGGACCTGACCTCAAATGCTGTGCCTGTCTATCCAGCTTGGAGCTTGGATATTTCATATGCTCAATAGTTTTCATGACCTTCATAATACGGGCCATTTTCCCTAGATGTTTCTTAGGTGCCAGCATTAATGTTTCTAGTGCTAAAGAAAACTGGAGATAGGTATACTCTAGTTCATCCTCTGTGTTCCCATACTTTTCAGAGGCACTGTAGGGTATAAAGTCAACAGAGGTTGATATTGTAGATTTGGAATTGAGTAGCAGTTTTCTTATTTCTGAGAGCTCTTCAAGTTCCTTTATAATCAGCTGAAGTGCATAAGCAGTTAATAGCTTCTAGGTATTTACAAGGGCCGGACCTCAAACGATGTGCCTGTCCATCCAGGCCTTACTTCCCTACAAGGGCTTGACCTCTAATGCTGTGTCTGTCTATACCCTGCCAGGCCTTACATCCCTACAAGGGCCTAACCTCTAATGCTGTGCCTATCCATCCAGGCCTAACGTCCTTACAAGGGCCTGACCTCTAATGCTGAGCCTGACCATCCAGGCCTAACGTCCTTACAAGGGCCTGACCTCTAATGCTGTGCCTGTCTGTCTAGGACTGACTTCCCTACAAGCGCTTGACCTCTAATGTTGTGCCTGTCCATCCAGGCTTTACATCCCTACAAGGGCCTGACCTCAAATGCTGTGCCTATCCATCCAGGCCTTATGTCCCTACAAGAGCTTGACCTCTAATGTTCTGCCCCTCTGTCCAGGCCTTACTTCCCTACAAGGGCTTTACCTCTAATGCTGTGCCTGTCCGTCTAGCCTTAAGCACCTAGAAGGGCTTGACCTCTAATGCTGTGCCTGTCTGTCCAGGCATTACGTCCCTACAAGGGCTTGACCTCTAATGCTGTGCCTGTCCGTCTAGCCTTAAGCACCTAGAAGGGCCTGACCTCAAACGCTATGCCTGTCCGTCTAGAACTTACTTCCCTATAAGCGCTTGATCTCTAATGCTGTTCCTGTCCATCCAGGCTTTATGTCCCTACAAGGGCTTGACCTCTAATGCTGTGCCAGTCCATCCAGCCTTAAGCACCTAGAAGGGCCTGACCTCAAATGCTGTGCCTGTCCATCCACACCTTACGTCCCTAAAAGGGTTTGACCTCTAATGCTATGCCTGTCTGTCCAGGCCTTACGTCCCTACAAGGACCTGACCTCAAACGCTGTGCCTGTCCATCCAGGCCTTATGCCCCTACAAGAGCTTGACCTCTATTGCTGTGCCTGTCTGTTCATGCCTTACATCCCTACAAGGCTTGACCTCTAATGCTTTGCCTGTCTGTCCAGAACTTATGTACCTATAAGGGCTTGACCTCTAATGCTGTGCCTGTCCATCCAGTCTTTGCATCCCTACAAGGGCTTGACCTCTAATGCTGTGCCTATCCGTCCAGGCCTTACGTATATATAAGGGCTTGACCTCTAATGCTGTGCCGGTCTGTCCAGGCCTTACATCCCTACAAGGGTTTGACCTCTAATGCTGTGCCTGTCTGTCCAGGCCTTATGTCCCTAAAAGGGCTTGATCTCTATCATGGTGCCTGTCCATCCACGCATTACATCCCTACAAGGTTTGACCTCTAATGCTGTGCCTGTCTGTCCAGGCCTTACGTCCCTACAAGTGACTGACCTCAAATGCTGTGCCTGTCCATCCAGGCCTTATGTCCCTACAAGGGCCTGACCTCAAACACTGTGCCTGTCCGTCCACTGTCCAGGCCTTACATCCCTTCAAGGGCCTCACATCTAATGCTGTGCCTGTCCGTCCAGCCTTACATCCCTACAAGTGCTTGACCTCTTATGCTGTGCCTGTCCGTCCAGGCCTTACGTATCTACAAGGTCTTGACTTCTAATGCTGTGCCTGTCTATCTAGGCGTTACATCCCTACAAGGGCTTGACTCTAATGCTGTGCCTGTCTGTCCAGGCCTTATGTACCTACAAGTGCCTGACCTCAAATGCTTTGCCAGTCTATCCACTATCCAGGCCTTACATCCCTTCAAGGGCTTGACCTCTAGTGCTGTGTCTGTCCATCTAGGCCTTACGTCCCTAAAAGGGCTTGACCTCTAATGCTGTTCCTGTCCATCCAGGCCTTATGTCCCTACAAGGGCTTTTTGTAACAGTAGCGTTCAATAATTGTAATTGTTGAAGAATTTTATGTATTTATATTCATCAAGGTTTAAGCATCACATGTAAAAGGGGTATATGGATGTATTTGTATTTTATGAATGAATGGTGTGAATGATATAAGTATGAGTGAGAAATGATCAAGTTTGATATGCTTTGTTACAATTTTAGATATGCATATGGTCCACATGTCAATGAGTGTATATAAAATGATTTTGTATATTGAATAAAAAATTGGTGTGGCATTATAACATTGCCAAGTGTTCCTCTGATGTAGGTGGTTTATCTATATGTTAGACAGAGGTGTGTTGCACATGATTAATGTACCTACAAGGGCTTGGCCTGTAATGCTGTGCCTTTCCTTCCACTGCCCAGGCCTTACATCCCCATAAGGGCCTGACCTCAAATGCTGTGCCTGTCTGTCCAGCTTGGAGCTTGGATATTGGATATGCTCAATAGTTTTCATGACCTTCATAATATGGACCATTTTCCCTAGATGTTCCTTAGGTGCCAATATTAATGTTTCTAGTACTATTTAAAACTGGTGGTAGTTGTAATCTAGTTCATCCTCTGTGTTCCCATAGTTTACAGAGGCACTGTAGGGTACAAAGTCAACATAGGTTGATTGTAGATTTGGACTTGAGCAGCAGTTTTCTTAATTCTGGGAGCTCTACAAGTTCCTTTGTCATCAGCTGAAGTGCATAAGTTCAGTTAATAGCTTCCGGGTATTCACTAGACACCAACGGAACCACCACACTCTAGGGGCCAACCCATTCTAGTGAGCCCTTAACTGCGTAAAGGATAGTGAACTCTCCCCATGTGTAGCCAGCCTATCTCTTAGCACCCTCTGAACCATGTTGAACCACTGTTCACATGGAAACCTCCTCCACGTCGAATCACCACGCTTGAAGGCTCGTGCTCCACTCTAGGTGCCAAATCATTCTAGGGACTCTTTCCTGCGTAAAGGAAACGGAACTCTCCCCAGGTGTAGCCAGCCTAACTCTTAGCACCGTCTGACCCATGTTGAACCGCTGTTTACATGGAAACCTCCTCAACGTCGACTCGCCATGCTTGAAGGCTCATTTTCTGCTCTATGGGCCAACAGCCCATTCTAGGGAGCCCTTTCCTGCATAAAGGAAAGGGAACTCTCCGCGCAAAGGAAAGGGAACACCCGCTTACCCATGATAAACCGCTGTTCACATGGAAACTAGAGATGAGCTTCGTTTTTTTCTAACGGGTCGTTTTTTGAGTTGGATGCTTGTTTTTCCTCGGTTAGTGTTTTTGAAAAACAAACAAAAACTAAACGGGGAAAAACGAAACCGGCCCAAAAAAACGACGCGGGAAAACAATGCTCAAAAAAACCCACCCCAAGCATTAAAATTCACTTTAATACATTAAATACAACCCCCCCCCCCCCCACCATCCCGATCCCTCCCCAAGACTTACTAACATCCCTGGTGGTCCAGCGGATTTCTCCCTCCTTGCCGTCTGACTTTCGGGCCTGCCTCGATCAAAATGGTGCCGATAGCCTTTGACCTACTATGTCACAGGGGCTACTGGTGCCATTGGTCAGCCCCTGTCTCATGATAGGAGCACAAGATGGCGCCGATGGCCATGTGACAGGGGCTGACCAATGGCACCGGTAGCCCCTGTGACATAGTAGGTCAAAGGTCAAAGGCTATCGATGCCATTTTGATTGAGGCAGGCCCGAAAGTCAGATGGCACGGAGGGAGAAATCCCTCACAGGACCCCACTGGACCACCAGGGATGTTAGTAAGTCTTGGGGAGGGATCGGGATGGTGGGGGGTGAGGTTGTATTACAGTGAATTTTAATGCTTGGGGTGGTTTTTTATTTAAAAAATAAAATGTGCCCCTCCCCCCGTACAAACCCGAAAAACTAATTTTCCTCGTAGTTCGTGGAAAATCAGTTTCGGGGTTCAGGGCCCCCGACCCATGACAAATTAGGCAATTTCTTTGAAATTGCCTAATTCGTGATACACGAACCTCATCTTTAATGGAAACCTCCTCCGCCTCGGCCTTGAAAATTCTTGTTTGTATATCTGCTACGTCCACCAGATTTTAAAAGACCAGCGAGAGCTCACTAGATGCCAATGAAAACACCCCACTCTAGGGGCAAACCCATTCTAGGGAGCCGTTTCCTGCGCAAAGGAAAGGGAACTCTCCTTGGGGCCAGCCTATCTTGCCCTTATCAAAACCATAGCGACCTGACTACCTCAGCTCTGCCAGCCTGTCTTGCTCCTATCAACTTTCAGCCACTCTGCCTTGCTGTCATACACCAGATGACTCACTCAACTCCTTGCGGTGTTCTTGCCACTGTCATTAGTTTACTGCATTGGGAGTTTGAGAGAAATGGTTGTGAGTGCATTATTCACATGTGCACTGAATTTCTGCATGGATTTTTTACCCACATTTTATTGCATCGGCCCCTAAGTGTGCACAAAAATGTATCTCCTCACAAGCACACCAACACAGGGGTAGATTTTAAAAGAAGTGCGCTTGGCCTACATGTGCGCTCGCTATTGGTCGGCCCCTGTGACATAGTAAGGGCAAAGGCTATCTGTGCCATTTTGAATACTGGCAGCCGATGGCCCGATTGCCGGAGATTGCTCCAGGACCCCCGCTGGACCACCAGGGACTTTTGGCAAGTCTTGGGCAGGTCACCCTCCTGACCTCCCCAAGACTTGCCAAAAGTCCCTGGTCAGGAGTCATCTTTTTAAAGATGGTGCCTGCCATCCAGTGCTCCCTCCATGTGTCACAAGGCCTCCGTCTGCCCTCATCCTCAGTCCAGCCTGCTGCTTCTTGCCGATACCTAGTGGCAGGTCCAAAAGGGCTGGGAACGATCGGTGGACTGTTCACTAACCAACATAGTGTTGTTGGCTTCCAGAAGCATGCAGGTCCGGCAGAGGGTTAGACTTTGTCTTCACCAATGCTGGGACACACTCACCATCCCTCGGTGCTGTCTTGGATTCTTCTGGAATCATGCCGAGGCCCAAGGGCACACATTCCCCTCAAGTTGGGATCGCTCTCCTAGCGTTCCCCAACATAACAGAATGCAAGGCCATATGTCCGGTGAACGTGTTCCTGTGATGGACTTGCCTTGTTCCTGGAGTTCGTCTTCAGAGTCTTCGTCTTTGTTCCTGGACTTGTATTTGAACCCAAAAAAAATTTTTTTGGTTCAGGACTTTTCTCATGACCTGCTGGAGGCACCAGCTGTCTGGATTCCACAACCTGCAGGAGGCGCCTGCGCCCAGACATTTTTTCCATCTTTTTTCCAGGTTGGGGTTTTAATGACCTGCAGGAGGCGCCTGCAACCTACCTAGTTTGCTGGTCCCGGTTGGTCACCCTGGGTCTCTCCCAGGTCTTTCCTGAAGTTTCTTGTGCTTTTCGTCTGGTTTCTTGTGCTTCTTGTGTGTTTTTGTGCTGTTTTCCTGTTTTGTTTGTGCTGTTTTCTGCTTGTTTGTGTTGTTTTTTGCTTGTTTTTGCTGTTTTCCATTTGTTTGTGCTATTTTCTGCTTGTTTCTGCTGTTTTTTTCTTGTCTGTGCTGTTTTCTCATCTGTGCTGTTTGTTTTTTCATCTGTAATGTTTATTTTCTCATCTGTGCTGTTTTGTTTCTCGTTTGTGTTCCTTGGTGCTGTTTGTCTGTCACGTTTGTGCTGTTTTGTTAGCTTGTTTCTGCTGTTCACTGTTTTGTTCCTTTGGGCTGTTTTGTCTTTTTGCTTCTTTGTGCTGTTTTGTCACATTTGAGCTTTTTTCTTGTTTATACTGTTTTTGTCTCGTTTGTGCTGTTTTGCCTTCTTGTTTGTGTTGTGACTTGTCTCTTGTGGGTGGTTTCTTGTGGCTTGTCTCTTGTGGCATTTCTGCAGTTTCTGGTTCTTGTTTCGTTTCAGTCCCTGGATATACCAGCTTCCGTTTTATGGACCCTTGATTTCCCTCTGTCGGTATGGACTGATACCTTGTTCCCTTTAGCTGTTGATATGAGGCTTGAGAAGGGGTCTTTGAGGAGGGGTTACTGTTATGATTCCTGCCTGCAGAGCTATTCCTCATGAGCAGACCTCTCACCTCCGTTCTGCTGCTGCCTACCCCATGTGGCTGGTAAGCCGCCAAAGCTCCGATGGAAACAGGATGCTGGGCTTGATGGACCCTTGATCTGACCCAGCATGGCAATTTCTTATGTTCTTATGTCTCGTCTTGCTTCCTGAGTCTTCATTGCTTCCTGTGGTTTCCTGATGTTCCATGCCTTCATGTTCCAAGGTTCCTAGTCCAGGCTTCCTGATGTTTCACTTCCTGATGTTCCAGGCTTCCTGATGTTCCACTTCCTGGAGTTCCGAGGTTTCACTCCTCCTTCGCTTGTTTCGAGTCCTCTTGACCCTCCAGCTCCTTTGGTTCTCCAGATGACACCTTGTTGGGGTAAATCCATCTCGTCGGTTCCTGTTTTCATCATTGGAGTTTCGTCTCAGCTGGATTCCCTTCCTGCACTTGTCCCGCTGCCCGCTTGGTCCATGACCAGCCTTTCTAGGTTGTGTAGGGTACGCAGTGGGACAGGGTGGTCTGTGACCAGCCCATGGGGTCCGCCCATGTCGGTGGGCTGTGTAGGGCGCCCTAAGAGACAGTGCCACTGTCTGAACCTTCCCAGCTCCTCATCTCATCAAGAGTCTTCCAAGTTCCTCGTCTCATCTAGAGTCTTCCAAGCTCCCCGTCCACATCTATAGTCTTCTCGTCTCGTCTTGAGTCTTCTGTGTCACAAGACCTCCATCTGCCCTCATCCTCAGTCTGGCCTGCTGCTTCTTGCCGATACCCAGTGGCAGGTCCAAAAGGGCTGGAAACGGTTGGAGGACTGTTCACTACCAACATAGCGTTGTTGGCTTCCAGAAGCATGCAGTTCCGGCAGAGGGTTAGACTTTGTCTTCACCCATGCTGGGACACGCCTCGTCAACCCTCGGAGCTGTCTTGGATTCGTCTGGGATCATGCCAAGGCCCAAGGGCACACAATCCCCTCAAGTTGGGATCGCGGTCTCATAACATAACATAATCTGGAAAGAGAGAATTGTATGGAACATCTATTTTTACTGGTTTAATACGCAGACCTCCATCACAGACAGAGGAGATAGACAGAGATTTAAATGAAGGATATTCACTGGATTGCTGTGAAAAGGGATGTGCTGCTGCTAGGGAATTTTAATCTCCAGATATTGATTGGGACATCTCAATTGCAGTATCTTCTTGAAGCAGGGAGATCTTGGTTTCTCTACAAGGACAACTGTTCTGTGAACTGGTAATGGAACACACAACAGGAGGGGGCCATACTGGACCTTGTCTTACCAATGGGGACAATATTTCTGATGTTGTAGTGGATGATCATCTGAGAACCAATGACCAATGGTGTGGTTCAATATTAGGATGGAAGAGATAAAGGTTTATTCCAAGATGAGAGTCCTAGACTTCAGGAAAACTTTCTTAAAATGGGAAATTACCTCAAAGAGTTGTTGGATGGAAAAATCTAGGGGGAAGTAGAAGGGTATGTGGGCAAAACTGAAAGGATATATCATACGGGCAACTAATCTTTTTGTTAGCAATGTAAATAAAGGAAAGAGGACTTTACGATTTTCTAAAGAAGTAGCTGAAAAGGTAAGCGAGAACAGGTTAGTATTCATAAACTACTAGAGATCACAGAAAGAGGAAGACAGGTGACAATATCTGCAAAAATTAAGAGAAGCTGAGAAAGTAGTCAGGAATGCAAAAATTCAAATAGAAGAAAATATAGTAAATACGGTGAAACAGGGAGACAATATTTTTTTTTAAATATAATAGTGATAGAAGCAAGTGCAAAAGTGGCATTGTGAGACTCAAAGGTGAAGGGGAGGAATATGTAGAAGCTAAAGAAATAAAAGCAAAATGACTTAAATATTTCTGTTTGGTGTTCACTGAGATATGACTTGGAGCAGGTCCACATAAAACAAGCATAAATAAGATTGGAAGTGAGATAAACCTCAATTGATTTTCAGAAAAATGTGTTCTTGCGGAGCTAACTAAACTCAATGTAGATAAGGCCATGGGGCTGGGTGGGATACATTCTATGGTACTAAGGGAGCTTAGAGATATCCTGGCGCTTCACTGCCTGATCTTTTCAATCCTTCATGTTAGTCTAGAAAAGTTCCAGAGGTCTAGATAAAAGTGGGTGAGATTCTTATTCGTAAAAGTGGAAGTAAGGAGGAGGCTGAAAACTATAGACTAGTTAGTTTCACCTCTGTAGTGAGAAAATTAATGGGATTGCTGCTAAAACAGAGGATAGTGCAATTTTTGGAATCCAGTGGATTGCAAGATCTAAGGCAGCATGGCTTTACCAGAGATAAATCTTGTCAGATGAATCTGATCAATTTCTTTAATTGGGTGACCAGAGAGTTGGAACAAGGGAGAGCGCTAGATGTAGTGTACTTGGATTTCAGCAAGGCCTTTGACACGGTTCTACACAGAAGACCTAAATAAATTGTTTACTCTCGGTATGGATTCTAGAGTGACTGACTGGGTTAGAAACTGGCTGGGTGGGAAATGACAAAGGGAAACGACAAACAGAGTTTTCTCTGAGGTGGGAATTGTTACTAGTGGTGTGCCTCAGAGATCGGTCCTTGGACCGTTTTGTTTTTTTTTAACAATTTTGTGGCTGACATAACGGAAGGGTTGCCAGGAAACGTTTGTCTTATTGGCAAAGATACCAAAATCTGTAACAGGATGGACAGCAGATAGGAAGAGAAAACATGAGGAGGGATCTAGCGAAGCTCATGGAATGGTCTAAGATCCGGAAGCTAAGATTTAATGCTAAAAAATGCAGAATAATGCATTTAGGATGCAAACCCCAAGGAAAAGGTACAGTATTGGAGGTGAAATTCTTCTAAGCTCCAAGGAAAAGCAGGATCTGGGGGTAATTATATCTGATGATCTTAAGGTGGCCAAATGGATAAAGTGATGGTAAAAGTCAGAAAGATGCTTGACTGCATAGGGAGAAGAATGGTTAGCATATTTTTGCTCCTGTATAGGTGATATTGCCCCTGTATACATCCCTTGTGAGAACTCACTTGGAATACTGTGTTCAATTTTGGAGACTGCACCTTCAAAAGGATACAAACACAAACAGAATAGAGTCGGTCCAGAGGATGGCTACTAAAATGGCCAGCAGTCTTCGTTCTAAAGCATATGGGGATGAAAAATGATCTAAACATGTAAACCCTAGAGGAAAGGCGAGTGGGGAGATATGATAGAGACATTCAAATATCTCAAAGGTTTCCATGCACAGGAGGTGAGCTTTTTTCAATGGAAAGGAGGCCCTAGAATGAGGGGTCATGAGAAGAGGGTGAAAGGAGTAAATTCAGCAGTAACCTTAGGAAATAGTTCTTTACAGAGAGGGTGGTAGATGTGTGGAACAGCCTCTCAGTGGAAGTGGTGGAGACAAAAACTGTATCTGAATGAGATAAACACAAGGTATCTCTAAGGAAGCGATGAGAATTATAATGATAAATGAATTGGATAAATGGGCAGGCTGGATAGGGTATACTGTCTTTTTCTGCCATCATGTTTTTATGTTTCTGTGTAACTAGTTGAGCCACTTAGTGGCTGAATAAGTATCCATTTGTTATTAATAAATTAGCATTCATACTAGGGATGTACATTCATTTGAAATTAATGTATTTTCATAACAAAATTGTCAGTTTTTGGTCCATTCTAAATGGAACAAAAGAAATTAACAATGACTCCAAAAGAACAAAAATGTTCATTTGTATTCATTTTTGGAAGTTTGTGCATACAGTATATAGTTGCATGTATAAAAAGCACTTTGTGGGCATTCATCAGAAGTTGTGTGTACAAATTAACAAACTACAAACTGTGCATACAAACTTGAAAAAGTGAACAACTAAATGAAAGAAAAATAAAAGAAAACAAAATAAAAGCAAACAAAAATCTTCGCCAATATGAACTGAAAGGAACCAAAATGAAAATCTTTGGCCTGCATGTCTTTAATTCATACTTGTTCACTTACACATTGAAGTCAAGCAAAACAATAGAGCAATGGGATGGGAACAAAGAAAAAGATCATCACCAGCGGTCAACAATCTCAAATTCTCTACTAGAAACAATCAAATCCTCCAACACCTTGGTCCATAGCTACCATCCTCCTCACAGCACTGACAAAATCTTCTTCACAGAAACGTATCTTTGTACCTATCCAGGTAGGATGGTGGTGATGTATCCCTAAGAAAAAATTCTCTGAACTGGGCATGCACAGAATAGGGTGTGCTATTTATCATATGTGATAAATATCACACCTTATTTTAGCTACTGCTCCTCACTGCATACATGAGGAAATTTGGCCATGACCCATTTTTAAATACATTAATGCACACCCCAATAACACGGTTATTTTAGGGTGCAATGAGTAAAAACAATTTTGTATGATTTTGACTTTTCTTATCACACTTTAGTACATATAGCATGTCCCAAGAACTCTAAAGAATGGATATGAAGGAATAAAAATAAAATGCTGCTGTACAGATTTAAAAAAATGCAAAAGGTTGCTTCTTACTAAAGTGTTAATTATCAGATATCTGTAATAAAAAAAGGTTACATTTAATCAAGCAAACTGTGTCTTCCTTTAATACAGACTTATATTAGACAGCTTTAACTGCGATAGTTCTGGCTGAGAGAAAAACAGCCTTTCTTTTATTCATGAGAAATAGTAAATATTGGACTCTGTGAGACCTAAATTAGAGATAATGACCCATATGCTTTTGTAACACTATGATAGAATCCAATATTTATAGCTCCCTGATTTTACAGAATTTATCTAGTTAAATCAAATGAAAGCAAATGGGGTTTGTTTGGAATGTAAAGACCTCTGGTGACTTGGAAACTGAGGAAAAGTACATGTTAAAAATACTATTTAAGCCATTTAAAGATCAACTTCTGTTTTATTTTTTCTTCTAACTAGGGATGCTAACTAGCTCAATTTTTTCAGAACATGCAGTCCCAGCTTTGCCTCACTGCTTGCACAGGGTCATAGTTTTGCTTCTCTTAAAGAAATCAGAAATATATAATCTATATTTGGCATGCCTTAAAAACCAGCATTAGATAAGCCAGACCTGAAAAAATGGAACCAGTTAACAATTTTGCTTCTAACATGTTCTTTATTTGCTTTTTACTTAGGGGTTATTGGCATTCCTCATTATATCAAATTACAACTTTAAAAAATCCTGTCATTACAGTAATTTAAGTGATATCTACCATTACCTATGCTTAGTTTATAGTCTATGGGCCTTTTTCAATAAAGATTTTTCTATGTACACAGGATGGAAAAAGACATTCTTGAATAAGGCACTACAAATTCATAGTTTGTCAAAATATATATAGAACAGATAAATATGTTGTATTAATTGTAGAGCTACATAAAGCAAAGCTTGAATCAACAGCATCTTAAAACATTATAAATCTATACAATTCTAGCAGTACTATGAGTTGGAGGAGGGGTAATAGATGGCGCTCCAGTTTGTAATTGTATCTGTGTTGTGCTGGAGGTGTCAGGGTAACTAGCTATTGTACAGGGTTCTTCATCCAAATGCGTTAGGGTGTTATCATGGGCGTTAGGCCCTATCACCTGCGATAATGCCCTAACGCATACATTTTTTATTGCATTGCGAGATGCGTATGCACATTTTTAATTTGTAGTCAAAGAGGAGGAGTTTGGATGGGGTTTATGAAAATGAGGCACATTTAGGGGTAGATTTTAAAAGAAGAGCGCGTGGCCTACATGTGCGCCTGATTTTATAACATGCAAGTGCAGGCGTGCATGTTATAAAATCCGGGGTCGGCGCACATAAGGGAGTGCACAATTGTGTACCTTACATGTGCCAAGCCGCGCTGCCTTCCCCCGTTCCCCCTAGCCTGACCTTCCCACCCCTTCCCCTAACCTTTCCCCCCTAGCCCTACTCTAACCCCCCCGACCTTTATTTTGCATTTTGCGCCTGTCTCTTTTGAAAATCCGGCCCTTAATGTTATGTACGATAGTGTAATGCACGTTTTAATGCTGGAAATAACTACACCTTTATTTCGTTGTGTTAAGCTGTGTGATATGCCCGAAATGGGATTTGTGATAGTTATCAAAAATCTTGTTTCGGGGGGGGGGAGGAAGAGGAAGGGAGGGAGAGAGGGAGAGAGAGACAGAGCCTCTGGGGTGACACATATTAGTCATTTATTTATACCACTATAGGAGGTAACTTGAGGTGAGGTTTGGTGGTGATATAGGGTTTTGAGGCCAATTTTACATTCACAGTGAGACATATAAACAGCATAGTATTCATCAGTGAAAATTTGATGTGATTTGGAATGAGGAAAGGTACACAAAGAAGAGATTTGTACAATGTACTCTCGCTCTAGTTTGATGCACTCGCTACTTGGGTCAACTGGTAACTCACCTCGAGTTACCAGTTGATCCGCCTAAATAGATAACTAATAGGTGGGGTACCCTAGAGGTTCTCTTTCTTTCTCTCTCTTTCTCTCTTTAATTTAACACATATTGCAGTAACTCAAAAATTACCCTAACCATGCCCCTTTTCCTTATTGCAGGCATTATTCAAAGCATTTTGATGAATCTAGACCTTTGTTTTCAAACAAAAAGAGTCTCCTTAAATTTATAAATAGGAATTCTAGAGAGCTAAATTGTAATAGCGAACCTACAGTTTGTAACAGGAAAATCAAAGTATCTTCTTGGTTTGTAAGATAATTTAAAGACTGTGTGGCTTGTAGCAGAGTCTTTGCAAGTTTCCTCTGAGTTTTTAAGTTTCTCATGGAAGGAGGGGCAAAATTCTGAATAGTTTCTCACCTTCAAAAAGAGATGACAGCTTTGACTTTCATGTTTCGTATTCTAAGAATTTGCAATCATAGAAACATAGAAATGACGGCAGAAGAAGACCAAACGGCCCATCCAGTCTGCCCAGCAAGCTTCACACATTTTTTCTCTCATACTTATCTGTTTCTCTTAGCTCTTGGTTCTATTTACCTTCCACCCCCACCATTGAAATATCTAGCTTGATTAGTTAGGGGTAGTAGGGGTAGTAACCGCCGCAATTAGCAAGCTACACCCATGCTTATTTGTTTTACCCAGACTATGTTATACAGTCCTTATTGGTTGTTTTTCTTCTCCCCTGCTGTTGAAGCAGGGAGCTATGCTGGAAATGCGTGATGTATCAGTCTTCTCCCATGCTGTTGAAGCAGAGAGCCATGCTGGATATGCATCGAAAGTGAAGTATCAGGCACATTTGGTTTGGGGTAGTAACCGCCGTAACAAGCCAGCTACTCCCCGCTTTGTGAGTGCGAACCCTTTTTTCTTCTCCCCTGTCGTTGAAGCAGAGAGCTATGCTGGATATGCGTGAAGTATCAGTTTTTCTTCTCCCCTGCCGTTGAAGCAGAGAGATATGCTGGATATGCGTGAAGTATCAGGCTTATTTGGTTTGGGGTAGTAACCGCCGTAACAAGCCAGCTACTCCCCTCTTTGTGAGTGTAAATCCATTTTTCCACATTTCCTCTTGCTGTTGAAGCTTAGAGCGATGTTGGAGTCACAGTAAGCATGTGTATGTTTGTTGAATAAGGGTATTGTCTCCAGGCAGTAGCTGTCATTCTGGTGAGTCACCCACTCTTCATTGGCGGCCTCTTGACTTTATGGATCCACAGTGTTTATCCCACGCCCCTTTGAAGTCCTTCACAGTTCTGGTCTTCACCACATCCTCCGGAAGGGCATTCCAGGCGTCCACCACCCTCTCCGTGAAGAAATACTTCCTGACATTGGTTCTGAATCTTCCTCCCTGGAGCTTCAAATCGTGACCCCTGGTTCTGCTGATTTTTTTCCTACGGAACAGGTTTGTCGTTGTCTTTGGATCATTAAAACCTTTCAAGTATCTGAAAGTCTGTATCATATCACCTCTGCTCCTCCTTTCCTCCAGGGTGTACATATTTAGATTCTTCAATCTCTCCTCATACGTCATGCGATAAAGATCCTCCACCTTCCTGGTCGCCCTTCTCTGTACCGCTTCCATCTTGTCTTTGTCTTTTTTTTTTTTTTTTTTTTTTTTAATTCTTTATTTATCCAATTTTTAAAACATACAAAAGAAAAAATACTTTGATATGATTACATCTCAATCTGGATTAAGAGAAAAAAGAAATGAAAAAGAAACAGAGTAACTCTCAGTTACAATACACTTAAATCTACTTGTGTTAAATCCAGTTTCCATTCATGTGGAATTTAAAACTAAACATTAATTTCATCAGTCATAATCATATCAGTATATAAATCTAATCTTTCCTATCTGTGGCATTCAAATGAACAGTTGAGGGGGGACTAAGAAATTATAAAGGGAGTAATTTAGGAAATGAGACAGTATCATGGCATTAACATAGGACAAAACTGGATCATTTTACTTTACAGCTCTGTGCTAATCAACCGGGGAAGAAGTGGGGGTCTATACGTGCCTCTATAAATTGACGGAGTTGCTCAACCTGGAAAAAAATAAAACATTCATCTCCTTTCCTCACAATACATTTGCTAGGATAACGAAGTGTAAAGGAATACTCTAAGGAAATAACATCTTGTCTTAGTGTTAGAAATTCCCTCCTTCTAATTTGCGTAATCTGTGCTAAATCTGGATAAATGCGTATAGCCTGACCATAAAAACAATAGGGGAAATTTACGGAAATAATTCTTCATTACTCCATTTAAATCTTGCACATTTATAAATGCCACTAGTAATGTATTTCTTTCCAAAACTTCAGTCTCAGAATTCTCCAGAAAGCTGGTCAAATTCAGTGGAATAGCTGGAGTTGCAGTAGGCCTTGTGGTAGAAGATCTGTTACTCACAAACCTGCAAAAATTTATTGAGGGCATATTTTGTTCCGTATACCCCAGACCTTCTTTAAAAAGTCTTTTTAAGGTAGTGAATGGAATTTCTCCGGCTATTTTGGGGAAGTTCAGAATACGTAAATTAAGATGGCGTATATTATTTTCTAGAACTTCCAGACGCCTGGAGCAGGACATCTGTTCTCTAATAACTGCGGCATTAACTACTTGGAGTGACTGAATCTTCTTTTCAGCCTCAGAAACTTTTACTGTAGTATCGGTGGTTTGTGTTTGCACTTCCTGAATTTTTTGTTGAATGTTATAATTCAAGGAATCCATTTTCCTCTCCAGTCTCTTCATAGCCTGCCCTTGACCCGCCATTAGGTCCCACAGTGACTCTAAGGTCACTGACTCCGGTCTAGGTATTGCGACGAGAGACTCACCATCAGCGTCGGGTGATATTACTCCCCTCTGTCCGTTTGGCATTGTCCCCCCAGTTTCCTCTCCTGGGCGAACCCCCATCTCCGGACTCCCTCGGAGCTCTGCAGCAACCACTTCGCCGCTACTCACCCGGGCGGGTTCCCTCGTTGTCGGCGTCTGCACCGAGTCTGTCTCCACCCCCCCTGTCGCTCCGGCCGCGTCATCGACCTGCGACTGGGGGATGACTTGGTCAGAGTCTCGTTGCACTGGAGGCGGTCTTGGCACCGGGCTGAGAGACGCCTCATCCGCAGGAGCACCCAGCTCTCCCTCTCTGGCGCTCACACCGAACTCCCCGGCTCCCTCAAGGTCCAGTTGGCGCATGTAGCGCAAGATGTCCAGCTGCCCGAGGGGAGGTAAGGATTCGGGTGGAAAAATCCTTACCTTCCCCTTTCTTTTCGATGGCATAATATTCAAAAAAAATTAAATTCAAGAGAAATTACGGAAGCGTGCGAACAGCGATCCGCCTATGCCGCCATCTTGCCCCCTCTCAAGATTCGGCCTTGTCTTTGTCTTTTTGTAGATACGGTCTCCAGAACTGAACACAGTACTCCAGGTGAGGCCTCACCAAGGACCTGTACAGTGGCCTGTACCAGTGGCCTAGAACTTGTGATTAATTTTAAATGTTTTAATTTGCCAAACCACAACTGGCATTGGACCAGCAGACTAGCTTTCTCTGGTAATATATAACAGTTAAACCCCATTTAAACCTCACTGGCTATCATGAAAAGAAAATTATTAATACTGTTTGGTGCAATTCTAGGATCCTTTTGAACCCCCAAGCCAAATACCCAATAAATAGTACAAATTAACTCTAGAACATATTTATTTTATTAACAGTAGTTAGATTGTACCCTTTTCCCTCAGCACGTGCAGTGTGGATACTGGGAGTGTATAATCCAGTCCAATCAATGCAAGTCTGATAGTTTGGTAAGAATATTGGTATTTTGTAGTCTTTGTCTGATCAATTCATCGACCACCTGCATTCCCAGATGAATAAGGAGCAGATGTTGTCTTTCTCAAGGTAATCTGCTATTCCAAGTAGGACAATTTATCATCCAAATAATAAAGCTGGCAATTGCACCAACATCAATCAATAGGAATGTGCATTCATTCCATTTGTCTTTTGAAGTTTGTGCACATACATGTTTTACATGCAGAAAAATATTCAATTACATGAGGATAATTTTCAATAGTCTATGAAAGTTAGGAGTTACGAATGTAAGTTGGTACACCTAAAGTTGCAACAGTATTTAATAAACTGCATGGTAGAATCTGATGTACTGAAGGTGGATCCCTGGCCTGGTACAGGATTGGTACGGCCCTCTGGTCAGACCCAGAGAGCACCTGCCACCAGGAGGAAGAGCACACGAGGAGACAGAGGCTAGCTGGAGCTTCACCAATAACAGTCCAGGGTTTCCGCAGGTTGAACCCTTGGGTACCCGGACTGCCTGGACATAGGTAGGCCTCAGAGGGTCTCCTGGAGAGCTAGCAGAGAGATGTGCCCACCACGAGCAAGGGTGTGCAGCTGATGCAGAGAGGATGAACCAGACCTGAACTGGAGACTCCGGAGACCTCAGGGAGGTAACAGTTCAAGAAGGTTCTCCGGGTGGAATAGGCAGCGCCCGTTGGTCTGGTCAGAGAAAGGCCGTGGTCAGAGTCCAAGCAGGTCGGTCTGGTGGTCACAGAAGGCAAGAAGAGGGTGTCTGAGTGAAGCGCAAGGGTGAAAGCCAGGGTATCTGTCCAGAAATGGTCATCCAAAACGAGAATCAAATCCAAGGTCAGTCCGAGTGTAGTCAAGGCAAGCGAGGGTCAGTTCCAGGTGGCTGTCAACGTGGTCAGGCAGGCAGAGGTCAGGTCCAGGCAGCATGCAGGAGATCTTTGGGAACACCAAGACAAAATCAAGGGTTTGAGTAGCGACACGTGGAACGTGTTATGAATCCCCATGGAGGCTGGTAGTTTCAGCTGGTAAGTAACCGCTCCTACCCACCGTAGGATGTTGTGTTTGTGGCAATGTGGACCGTTGGTCTCAGTGGAGATGACTTCGCCCACGGGGAGGGGCCCCGTGGGGAGCCACAGCGATAGGCTAAACTCAGATAGAAGACACGGAATGAATGGAAGGCTTTATTGTACTGCTGTAAATAGATGGTAAGAAGCAGAAATGTATGGCACTGAGGTCCACAAAGTGCCAATACATTCAACAGTCTCAGATGTAGAATCTCACCCAGATGTTCAAGAGAGGTGGGGACCCATGGTGCGGGCAACGCCAAGCCTGGTGGGTGGAGTTGGAGCACTGGATCGTAGAGGTACTCACAGGAGTGTAGTCATCTTCCTGGTAGTGAGATGGTGGGACCAAAGGTCCGTGGTTCAGGATACATAGACTGGTAGGCCCTTGAGGAGCAAGTACCTGATAGTCTGGAGATCCTGAAAAGAATAAGAGAGAGAGACCCCTGAGAAGCGGTTGACTCAGTTAGTAGAGGCCCCGAAGGGTGATGGAAGTGAGAGACCCCCGAGGAGCGGGTGTCTAGAGCTTCTAAAGGAGCGAGGCCCTTGGAGTGTAGAGCGGCATCTAAGCTTGCAGCTTAGAGTGGTCAGAGTAGCTTAAACCTAAGTCCTTGCTAACTCAAAGGTGGTAGTGAAGTGGAGGCTTTAAATACCGGGAGGTATTGACGTCATGCGGTGGAGACACCCCCGAGGTTCCCGCCAAGACGTGTATTTGAGCATAGGAGATGTGTGCGTGCACGACCTAGGAGGCCACGTGAGTGAGCATGGCAGACTGGAATTCCCATGCTAAGCTGGAGATGCCGAGTCCCTCGGCAATCAGCACCAGAGGCATCCATCTTGCCCAAGGAGGAGGAAAAGGGAAGAAAACATAGAAACATAGAAACATAGAAATGACGGCAGAAGAAGACCAAAACGGCCCATCCAGTCTGCCCAGCAAGCTTCACACATTTTTTTTCTCATACTTATCTGTTTCTCTTAGCTCTTTGGTTCTATTTCCCTTCCACCCCCACCATTAATGTAGAGAGCAGTGATAGAGCTGCATCCAAGTGAAATATCAAGCTTGATTAGTTTCAGGGGTAGTAGGGGTAGTAACCACCGCAATAAGCAAGCTACACCCATGCTTATTTGTTTTACCCAGACTATGTTATTCAGCTCTTATTGGTTGTTTTTCTTCTCCCCTGCTGTTGAAGCAGGGAGCTATGCTGGATGTGCATGAGGTATCAGTTTTTCTTTTCCCCTGCCGTTGAAGCAGAGAGCTATGCTGGATATGCGTAAAGTATCAGTTTTTCTTCTCCCCTGCCGTTGAAGCAGAGAGCTATGCTGGATATGCATGAAGTATCAGTTTTTCTTCTCCCCTGCCGTTGAAGCAGAGAGCTATGCTGGATATGTGTGAAGTATCAGTTTTTCTTCTCCCCTGCCGTTGAAGCAGAGAGCTATGCTGGATATGCGTGAAGTATCAGTTTTTCTTCTCCCCTGCCGTTGAAGCAGAGAGCTATGCTGGATATGCGTGAAGTTTCAGTTTTTCTTCTCCCCTGCCGTTGAAGCAGAGAGCTATGCTGGATATGCGTGAAGTAT
This sequence comes from Rhinatrema bivittatum, assembly GCF_901001135.1. NCBI lineage: Eukaryota > Metazoa > Chordata > Amphibia > Gymnophiona > Rhinatrematidae > Rhinatrema > Rhinatrema bivittatum. The sequence goes on along the minus strand of NC_042618.1, from coordinate 270,736,625 downwards.
CAGTTTTTCTTCTCCCCTGCCGTTGAAGCAGAGAGATATGCTGGATATGCGTGAAGTATCAGGCTTATTTGGTTTGGGGTAGTAACCGCCATAACAAGCCAGCTACTCCCCACTTTGAGAGTGAAAATCCTTTTTTCCACATTTCCTCTTGCCGTTGAAGCTTAGAGCGATGTTGGAGTCACAGTAACCATGTGTATGTTTATTGAATAAGGGTATTATTTCCAGGCAGTAGCCGTCATTCTGGCCAGCCACCCACTCTTCATTGACGGCCTCTTGACTTTATGGATCCACAGGGGCGGATTTTCAGAGCCCTGCTCGCGTAAATCCGCCCAAAACCGGGCGGATTTACGCGAGCAGGGCCCTGCGCGCCGGGAAGCCTATTTTACATAGGCCTCCCGGCGCGCGCAGAGCCCCGGGACTCGCGTAAGTCCCGGGGTTCTCGGAGGGGGGGCGTGTCGGGGGCGTGTCGGGGGGCGGGCCCGGTCGTCGCGGCGTTTCGGGGGCGTGTCGGCAGCGTTTTGGGGGAGGGTACGGGGGCGTGGCTACGGCCCGGGGGCGTGGCCGCGCCCTCCGTACCCGCCCCCAGGTCGCGGCCCGGCGCGCAGGAGGCCCGCTGGTGCGCAGGGATTTACGCCTCCCTCCGGGAGGCGAAAATCCCCCGACAAAGGTAAGGGGGGGGGTTTAGACAGGGCCGGGCGGGTGGGTTAGGTAGGGGAAGGGAGGGGAAGGTGAGGGGAGGGCAAAGGAAAGTTCCCTCCGAGGCCGCTCCGATTTCGGAGCGGCCTTGGAGGGAACGGGGTAGGCTGCGCGGCTCGGCGCGCGCCGGCTATACAAAATTCATAGCCTTGCGCGTGCCGATCCAGGATTTTAGTGGATACACGCGGCTCCGCGCGTATCTACTAAAATCCAGCGTACTTTTGTTTGCGCCTGGAGCGCAAACAAAAGTAGGCTGTTCGCGCTCGTTTTAAAATCCGCCCCACAGTGTTTATCCCACGCCCCTTTGAAGTCCTTCACAGTTCTGGTCTTCACCACTTCCTCCGGAAGGGCATTCCAGGCATCCACCACCCTCTCCGTGAAGAAATACTTCCTGACATTGGTTCTGAATCTTCCTCCCTGGAGCTTCAAATCGTGACCCCTGGTTCTGCTGATTATTTTCCTACGGAAAAGGTTTGTCGTTGTCTTTGGATCATTAAAACCTTTCAAGTATCTGAAAGTCTGTATCATATCACCTCTGCTCCTCCTTTCCTCCAGGGTGTACATATTTAGATTCTTCAATCTCTCCTCATAAGTCATTCGATGAAGACCTTCCACCTTTTTGGTCTCCCTTCTCTGGACCGCCTCCATCTTGTCTCTGTCTCTTTGGAGATACGGTCTCCAGAACTGAACACAATACTCTAGGTGAGGTCTCACCAAGGACCTGTACAAGGGGATAATCACTTCCCTTTTCTTACTTGATATTCCTCTCTCTATGCAGCCCAGCATTCTTCTGGCTTTAGCTATTGCCTTGTCACATTGTTTCGCCAACTTCAGATCATTAGACACCATCACCCCAAGGTCTCTCTCCTGCTCCGTGCACATCAGCCTTTCTCCCCCCATGGAATACAGTTCATTCGGATTTCCACTCCCCATATGCATGACTCTGCACTTCTTGGCATTGAATCTCAGCTGCCATATCTTTGACCACTCTTCCATCTTCCTTAAATCCCGTCTCATTCTCTCCACTCCTTCCGGCGTGTCCACTCTGTTGCAGATCTTAGTGTCATCCGCAAAAAGACATACCTTACCTTCTATCCCTTCCGCAATGTCGCTCACAAAGATATTGAAAAGGACCGGTCCCAACACCGATCCCTGCGGTACACCGCTTAAAACCACTCTCTCTTCAGATAGAGTTCCATTTACCATCACACATTGCCTTCTGTCCGTCAACCAGATTGCAATCCAGGCCACCACCTTGGCACTCACTCCTAAGCTTCTCATTTTATTCACCAGTCTCCTGTCCGGGACAGTGTCAAAAGCTTTGCTGAAATCCAAGTAGATGACATCGAGTGCTCTTCCTTGATCCGATTCCTTGGTTACCCAGTCAAAAAAGTCAATCAGATTTGTCTGACAGGATCTTCCAATGGTGAATCCATGCTGCCTCTGGTCCAGCAATTCTCCCGACTTTAGATAGTTCACTATTCTCTCTTTCAACAGTGACTCCATTACTTTTCCCACCATCGAAGTGAGGCTAACCGGTCTGTAGTTACCAGCCTCTTCTCTGTTCCCACTCTTGTGAAGCGGGACCACCACCGCTCTCCTCCAATCATTCGGCACCACTCCCATTTCTAGGGATCTATTGAACAGGTCACACAGCGGACCCGCCAGCACATCTCTGAGCTCCCTCAGTATTCTGGGATGAACTTCATCAGGCCCCATGGCTTTGTCCACTTTCAGTTTCACCAGCTCTTCCCATACATTTTCTACTGTAAATGGAGTTACATCTACTCCATTCCCCTCCAGTTTCTTGTTAACTAGTGACGGTCCTTCTCCAGGGTCCTCTTTAGTGAACACAGAACTGAAGTATTCATTTAATATTTCTGCCATTTCTTCGTCTCTCTCCACACATTGATCCTTTCTACCTTTCAATTTCAATATACCACTTTGAACTTTTCTCTTTTCACTGATGTATCTGAAAAATGATTTGTTACCACTCCTTACCTCTTTGGCAATCCTCTCTTCCGCTTGACTTTTTGCCATCTTGATTAATTTCTTTGTCTCCCTCAGTTCTACCAGATATGCTTCTTTGTGCTCCTCCTTTTGGGATCTTTTATATTTCTTGAACGCTGTTCTTTTAGCCTTTATTTTGTCAGCCACCTCCTTTGAGAACCAGATAGGTTTCATTTTTCTTTTGCTTTTCTTTACTTTTCTAACATATAGATTAGTTGCCTTGGTAATTGCTCCTTTTAGATTGGTCCACTGTTGATCCACATCTCTCTCATTCTCCCAGCCTTTTAGTTCTTCCTCCAGGTACTTCCCCATTTCATCAAAGTCTGTGTTTTTGAACATCAAAACTTGGGTTTTTGTGCTTCTTTTCCGTGTCCTTTTTGTGATATTAAACCATACCAAAAGAGGTTAGGTAAAGCGGTCGCAGCCATCTGCGACCAATGGACGCAACATAGGATAGGAAATGGACCAACGGATTTGGGAGCTGGCCTCTGAGAAGGCAACCGTAGCCAGATGTGCTTAGTACTAAGCCAGACTCTTTATCCGGGTAGGAATGTGGGTGCAGACCGACGATGGGCATCAGCGACATGCTTGGCTGGGTCAGCTGCTTGGCAGAGTCGCTCCTTTACTTGATCCCAGAGCCGGTGAATGTTTTGTGCTGTGGATTGGGCTGCAGGTGTTGGCACACTGAGTGGAACCGGCAGTGGTAAGCGAGGTTGGTGGCCAAAAACTACGGTGAAAGGAGAAATTTCCGTGGCAGAGGCGATATGTGTATAATGGGATAGTTCATCCCATGGCAGGAGGTCAGCCCAGTTATCTTGCTGGTCATTGACATATGATAGCAGGAAGGTTTTCAAAGACCGATTAGTCCTCTCGGCCTGGCCATTTGCTTGTGGGTGATATGCTGACGTTAGGTTTAACGTGATATTGAACTTCTTACAGAGAGACCTCCAATATTTAGCGGCAAATTGAGGGCCACAATCGAAGACGATTTCTTGTGGTAGCCCGTGTAAATGAAATATGTGGGTTAAGAAGAATCAAATTAGTTCTGGAGCTGATGGGAGTCCAGGCAAGGGGATAAAGTGGGCCATTTTTGGAAAACAGTCTATTATGACCCAGATTACAGTATTTCCTTTTGAAGGAGGCAGATCCACGATGAAATCAGTGGAAAGACTAGTCTAAGGCTTGGTGGGTGCAGGAAGTGGTTGAAGCAGCCCCCACGGGTGACCAGTTGGGGGGTTTTGCTGTGCGCAAACCGGACAGGAGTCCACATAATCTTGGGAGTCCTTAGTCATACCAGGCCACCAATAGTGGCCTTCGGAGCATCTCGAGAGTTTGGGATGACCAGCCAGCTTAGAGTCGTGGGCCCAACGAAGTACACGTTTACAGAGATGGCGGGGAACCACCATCTTCCCGGCAGGTATCGTGGTGGTAACTGCAATTGATATGCAGGCTGGATCAATAATATGCGCGGGGATCTCAGGTATGTCTTCTGGCTCGATGGAGCAAGAGAGCACATCTGCATAAAGATTTTTCACCGCTGGGCGATAGCAGAGCTTGAAGTTGAAGTGTGCAAAGAATAAAGCCCAGTGGGCTTGTCTAGGGTTGAGTAACTGGGCCTCTTTTAGGTGCTCCTGGTTTTTATTGTCTGTATATATCGTGAACCTGTGTTGCGCCCCTTCGAGCCAGGACGCCATTCAAGGAGGGCAAGTTTTACTGCTTGGAGTTCGCGGCCCCTATGGTTTAATTTCTTTTGGTGGGAGACAATTTGTGTGAATAAAAGGAACATGGAACTAGGGTTCCCTTGGTGGAGTATTGACTCAAGATCGCTCCTGCTCCAATGGTGGATGCATCGCCTTCGACTATGAAGGGGTGGTTTGGATCCGGATAACATAAGCATGGGCCAGTGCAGAAGGCTTCTTTCAAGGCATGGAAAGCTGATTGGGCTTTAGGCATCCACACTCAAGGATCACATCCTTTCCTCATCATGGCTGTGAGTGGAGCACCAGCGTGGAGTAATTGATGATGAAGTTTCGATAGTAATTTGTAAAGTCAAGGAATCTTTATAGGGCTCGGAGACCCACTAGTTGAGGCCAATCTTGAATACCCTGGAGTTTATAGGGGTCCATGGTGAACCCATGGCTAGAGAAGATGTAGCCCAGGAACGGAAGACTGGGTTGCTCAAAATGCCACTTCTCTAATTTAGCATAGAGATGGTAGTCTCTAAGATGCTGGAGGACAGTTTGAATGTGGGAACGGTGAGATTTCAGATCTTTGGAAAAGATGAGTATATCATCCAGATATACTACAACAAACGAGTACAGCAGATCCCGGTAAATCTCATTCATTAGCCGCTGGAAGACTGCAGGAACATTGCATAGCCCAAAGGGCATTACTACGTACTTGTGTCCGTCTCTTGTGTTGAAGGTGGGCTTCCAAATGTCTTCCAGTTGAATCCGTACTAGGTTATATGCCCCACGTAGGTCTAGTTTAGTAAAGATTTGCACGCCCTGCAAGCGGTCAAAGAGTTCACTGATAAGTGGCAGTGGGTACCGATCCTTATGGATTACTGCGTTCAAACCTTCATAGTCTTTGCATGGTCTTAGACTGCCATCCTTTTTCTTTACAAAGAAGAACCTGGCTCCTGCCGGGGAGATAAAGGGTCTTATGAACCCTTTGGCTAAATTTTCTTTGATATAAGCCAACATCGCTTGAGTCTCTGGGAGTGAAAGAAGGTAGGTTCTGGCTTTGGGAGGCATGGTAGCAGATAGGAGCTCTATGGGGCAGTTGAACTTCCAAAGCAGAGGCAGGATGTTGGTGTTCTGTTTGGAGAACACATCTTTAAATTCCATGTATGGAGCAGGTAACCTGGGATTGATATAGATGGTGACACTTGTCGTAAACACTGGGTTTGGCATCGAGGACCCCACTGGGTGAGTTGCAGAGATTATCAGTCGAAGTGGGGTGCATGTAATTGGAGCCAAGGAAGTCCAAGGACTACGGGGTGTGTGGATCGTTTCAGCATCAGGAGGGACATGTTATGTTTTAACTTGGTTTGTGGGCCCTTGCGTCATGGAGAGAGCTGACTCCACCAACAGGGAGGAGTCCTGTGGGGACTCTCCATGACAAGTGGGGTCTCAGTAGTGATGGAGACACAGGAGTCAGAAAATATTTATTATACAGCAAAGAAAAACCCAAGGAGCGGGTTGTAAACTCAGTCCTGGAATTAGAAGACCTGGGATGGATTCTCCGGTAGTGGTCCGCAGAGTGGGGTAACCCAGGGAATCCTTGCTTCTTGATAATCTTGTGCGTGGTAGCTCTGGTAGTGATCCATAGTGCGGGGTAGGCCAGAGGCAGATGTGAGTAACTGATACAAGGCAGCGTATATCCTGTAGTGGTCCGCAAGGCGGGGTAACCCGGAAAGTACTTGCTTCAGATATAGCTTGTGCATTGTAGCTCTGGTAGTGGTCCGCAGCATGGGGTAAGCCAGAGGTAGGTTTTGGCAATTGGCACAAGACAGCGTGGATCTGGTAGTGGTCCGCAGAGCAGGGTAACCTGAAGATAGCACACAGCAGGATAGATGAGGTAACGAAGAGTAGATCTTGTACTCACAAAGTAGTAGAGATATGTAGTGGCAGCACTGGAGGTCCGATGCAGGAGAACTCACTTAGCTGAAGAAGGTGAGACAGGCTCTCCGAGGAGCGGATAGCTCTGAGTACAGCAAGGCCCTCGAGGAGCGGGTACCTGAGTCACTCAGCCAGGAAAGCCGGTACAGAGATGCGAAGCTTCTCAGAAAAAGGAATAGCAAGATGGAATCCTTGCTAGCTCATAGGTAGGAAAGTCTGGTTAGTTTATATACACGTAGGCAGTGACGTCATGTGGAGGGGACGCCCCCGAGGTTCCCGCCATAACGTGCACAAGAAGGAGGTAGGCACGCATGCACGTGCCCTAGGTCACTCCAGGTTCAAGATGGCAGCCGGGATCGCTCTTGCTGTCCCGGGAATGCCAAGGAGGTCAGCGTGCAGAGGCAGAGATGACCATCTTAGCCTGAATCGAAGCTACTGGGCAAAATGAGGTGAGCAGCAAAGGTTGAAGCCGTCTGCGACCGACGGGCTCAACAGGAGATCTCCTCATCATGGAGAGTCTTGACGGTGAGGCAGATAGCCAGGGTATGGTGTGTAATACGATTGGGGAAAGGTTCCCCTTGGATTGAGGCAATGCATAGTGGTACTTCCAATGGTTGAACTGGTATCCGAAGGAGTGTGACAATCTCTTCTAAAATGAAATATCCACTCACCCCAGTGTCCACGAGGGCGGTGGTGGCGAATGAACATGACTCCCTGAGAGGGAGATCAGCAGCAACAATTGAGGGCCAGAAACTGTAGTGCCCAAACTCAGGTCCGCCGCCAGTCTCAGGCTTTGGATTTCCCGGACACACTGGACAAGTCTGGAGAATATGGCCGGTGCCACCGCAATACAGGCAGAGGCCAGATTTTCTTCGTTTGACGTTCTTCTGGAGTCAGGCGACCATGGTTGTTCTGCATTGGTTCCTCAGGAGGTTGAGGAGTTGCTGGTAAGGCCCTCAACTGAGGGCTCGTAGAACGGGGTGGTCGTAGGACGGGATGTTGAAGAGCCCTTACCTCCTGATGTCGTTGCCGAAGATGGTAGTCGATCCTTCTGACCAGGGAAATCAGGTCTTCCAGAGATTCAGGGATCTCCCAGGCAGCCAGCTCATCTTAAAGGACAGGAGACAGTCCCTCGAGGTAGAGTGCCCACAGGCAGTCCTCCTGCCATCCCAACTCTGTTGCCAAAGATCGGAACTCCACCATATATTCGGCTAGCAGGTGTGAACCTTGACGGAGGTGGAGTAGGTGGTGGCCAGCAACCGCCTGTCGGCCTGGGTCCTTGAAGGTGTGTCGGAAGATGGAGATAAACTGAGGGAGCTGGTGGAGAATTGCGTCAGAGCGCTCCCAGAGAGGGGAAGCCCATGCCAGAGCCTTCCCCTCAAGACGCGAGAGGATGAACGTGATCTTTGTCACTTCATCTGGGAAGAGCGAAGGTTGCAGTGAGAACTGCATGTAGCATTGATTAATAAAACCTCGACAGAGATGAGGATCCCCATTGAAATGGGGTGGAGCTGGGAGGGCCAGTGGTGCCCGTGAGGACAAGGTATGGGCAAGAACCCCTGGGATGGCCATAGCTGATTCCTCCAATTGAGAATGTATCTTTTCCACGGAGGAGAAAATGCTTCCATGATCTGATGTTGTTCTGGGGACATGGGTGACCAGACCAGGGATGTCCTGCAAGGCCGGAGACTCCGCCGAGTCCATGGTCTTGGCAACCTGTTGCGCTGGAGGTGGACCCTTGGGCTGGTGCAGGATTGGTACGTTCCTCTGGTCGGACCGAGAGAGCGCCTGCCACCAGGAGGTGGAGCACACGAGGAGACAGAGGCTAGCTGGAGCTTCATCTATAACAGTCCGGGGTTCCACAGGTTGAGCCCTTGGGTACCCGGACCGCCTGGATGTAGGTGTGCCTCAGAGGGTCTCCCGGAGAGGTAGCAGAGAGGTGTGCCCATCACAAGCAAGGGTTTGCGGTTGATGTAGAGAGGATGAACCAGACCTGAACTGGAGACTCGGAGACCTCAGGGAGGTAACAGTTCAAGAAGGTTCTCCGGGCGGAACAGGCAGCGCCTTTGGGTCTGGTCAGAGGAAGGCCACAGTCAGAGTCCAAGCAGGTCAGTCTGATGTTCTCAGAAGGCAAGAAGAGGGTGTCTGAGTGAAGCACAAGGGTCAAAGCCAGGGTATCTGTCCAGAAGTGGTCATCCAAAGTGAGGGTCAAATCCAAGGACAGTCCGAGTGTAGTCAAGGCAAGTGAGAGTCAGTTCCAGGCGGTGGTCAACGTGATCAGGCAGGCAGAGGTTAGTTACAGGCAGCGGTTAGTCATAGTCAGGCAAGCAGGGGTCAGTACCAAGAATCAGTCCAAAGGGTACTACCAGGGAACGTGGAGCAGGAACAAGACAGATGCTGAAGACACGGAGGACCACGGGAGCTCTGGGACATGGAGATGCTGGAACAAGGATCAAGGAACAGGCAAACTTGAAACGCAGAGGTGTCGACCCGATTGCCAAGGCGAGGTTCTGGTGACAGAGCCTCGACTTATATACTGGGTCTGCATGATGTCATCAGGATGCATCCGAACTGGGTTTCCCGCACTTGGTCTTTTAGGGGTGGGGCCGAGGAGATGGAAGATGCGAAGCCCCTATGGGAGCTCCACTGAGAGGCCTGTGACGTGGAAGAGGCCGAGGAAGCCTGGGGAGAGCGTCAGGGACGTCAGGAGCTGGTGGCTGCAGCAAGGCCAGAACTGGTGGAGGGCAGTGTGAGGTGAGCAGGCCCGACCACGGCACCAACTCGGCCGGGACGTGCAACAGAATCCACACAATTTATTAAATATTGCATCTTTCTGCCCTGAAATTATGCACATATAATTATAGTAAAGGAAAATGCATACTTTCTTTATCCCTTTTATAAAATTATGGTCATATTACATAATATCCCTGAGAAATACAAAGGCATGTATTTTATAAACAATGCACCTACTCTGTTTATGAAAATATTTGTGTGTGAACTTGTAATCACCAGTTTGCCAACATCTCCTCCATCCAGCCCCTCCAGCTCTTCACTATGATCACCCCACAACCTAACCCAGACCTCCCACCCACAAACTGCAGACAGAAATGCAATTTCACTTCTGTGATTTAATTTGCAGGTGTAAAATTGTACAGAGCAGTTTGGTAATATATGCACATACAGTATACCACTTACAAAATTGCAATTGTGTATGTACTTCTGAACCCTTCCCTGGAATGTCTCTAAACCACCCCTTTTTTCCTTGTTAATATTTACACATGGCATTACAATTATGCACATGCTCACAATCTTTCCAAAAGAAGAAATCCATTTATTGGCAAATGCAAAAGAATTTAAAAGGCTTTAAAAACATATCTATTTGCCGCTGCATACAACATTACCTAACAATCCTTACAGTTCACTGAACCTATTGTCATGAATCATAACCATGTGCTTTTAATTTTTTGTTAACTTTTCTAGAAGTAGTTTTTATTAATTTTTAACATTTTGGATGTATTGTCTATTTGATATATTATACTTGTTTTAATTTCTGTATTTTTATTATGTATGTTTTATATTTTGTAAATCGCTTAGCCAGACAGATCCTGTTTAATTTGCATTATATAAATTCTTTTAAATAAATAAATAAATAAGTGTATATATGGTAAATATATGCATATTTAAGAGACCTTTGCTTGCCCCTTAATAAAGGAATGTACCATTAAGCTTGGGAGGTTCAATGAGGAAAAAGTGAGAGAGGTTTCAGGTTTTTTCTCCCACGTGGGAACATTCGGATGCTGTGTCCTAGCTATTTATCATCCCACAGCACCTGCTATCCTCTTGGATTTTCAGTTAGACTTTCAAGCAGTCAGGAGCTTGCTGCTAGGGATGTGCATTCGTTTTGGATGAATTAGACAATTTCAACAAAATTGTCTAATTCATCCTGGTTCAGAAGACCCGAAAAACTAACACAATTTTTCCGAAATTTCAGTAAAATTTGTTTTTCGGTTTAGTGCACTCTAACTTTAAAATGTTAGAGGTAGATCTTCAAAAAATACACCAGATTTTATAAGATACGCGCGTAGCCGTGCGTATCTTATAAAATCCGGGGTCGGTGTATGCAAGGTTGCGCAAAATCGGCAGCCTGCGCGCGCCGAGCCATGCAGCCTGCCTCCGTTCCCTTCGAGGCCGCTCCAAAATTGGAGCGGCCTTGGAGGGAACTTTCCTTCCGCGTCCCCCCACCTTCCCCTCCCTTCCCCTATCTACCCCACCCCCCAGCCCTACCTAAATCCCCTGCTTGAAGCAGGCGTAACTTGCGCGCGCTGCCCCGGCATCCCCCGGCACAGGCCGCAGTGCCGGGGGACTCGGGACCGCCCTCCCAGCCCGCCCCTGAACCGTCACCACGCCCCCGAACCTGCCCCGGACCGCCCCCTGCCCCCAGACATGCCCCCGGACACGCTCCCTCCCGCCCCTTTTAGGAAGCCCCGGGACTTATGTGCGTCCCGGGGCTTTGCGCGCTTATGTGCGTCCCGGGGCTTTGGAAGTCTTTAAACCAAACCTTTGGAAGAGGAAAGTCTTTCATCCAGAAAGATACAGAGGTGTTACAAATTCCATTTAAAGCAAGGGATCCCAGTAAAATGCACTACCAGGAGAAACAAAGAAAATATAACAGAAAGGCAACACAAACTTTGCTGCTATTAAGGGAATTTTTTCATAAGGGGTGAGAAGTGCCCACCATTTTCTGTCTAAGGAGTTAACAGAATCAAGAAAGAGAGTAAAGTGCTCTTCTGTTGCTGTTTGAGGAGTTAAAAGATATCTAAAGGATTTCCTGGAAATTATTAAATATGGGACTGAATTGTAATTAAATTTAGGACTATATACTTTCTAGCCATCTTCAATGGGAAGAAGCAAGAGAAGTAAATTTGGAGGTAAAGAAAGAATTAACTACCTTAAATATGCATATGCTGAGGAATTAAGGAATTCAATACAAGGAGTAATTCTGTATAAATATAAAGCTTCCAACAGAATAGAGACTTTACTAAGAAATGGAATCATAAATGTATTTTATCTGTATGCTATTTTACATGCATAAGCACCACATAGTTTTTGAAAATCCAGAAGAACAATGTATGTGCAATAAAATTCAATTTTAGGCATGTAAAATGGCAAATTGCACATATAAACTTCTGAAAATGAAGGGAACAAATAGGCATTTCAGAATAAATATAGAAAATTTTTGTTTGATCCAAAATGAATCAACAAAAATATTTTCTGTAAACACCCCTATCAAATTGAAAAACATTGTCATTGGCCACCTGTTTGTTTTACATTTGCAAGTAGTCATATGGACTAAGTTATCCAGGTGGTCCATCCTACCTTTGATCTGGTTATAATGCATAATGATTTGTTTATCTTTCCCTCCAACTACTGTCATGTAGGGGTGTGCATTCGTTTCTAACGTATTGGTAATCTGTAACATATAGGGCCATATTCATTGTATTCGTGGGGAAGCGAAACGTATTGCGAGTCCCCACGAATAAAACAAATCTTCGCCGAATTATTCGGCCGTCTAAAGGAGCAAATTTAAACAAACCCCCCCACCCTCCTGACCCCTCCAAGATTTACCAGAACTCCTTGGTGGTCCAGTGGGGGGTCCGGGAGCCATCTCCTGCACTCACGCCCTCGGCTGCCGGTATTAAAAATGGCACCGATAGCCTTTATCCTTACTATGTCACAGGGGCTACCGGTGCCATTGGTCGGCCCCTGACACATGGTAGGAGCAATGGATGGCTGGCGCAGGCCAATCTTTTGATTACTGGCAGCCGATGGCCCAAGAGCAGGAGATCGCATTTGGACACGCGTTTTCAACGCACTAGCTTTTCCCCTTATTCAGTAAGGGGTAATAGCGCGTCAAAAACGCGCTATTACCAAAATATTTAAATTAGGGCCCGCGGTAAAAAGAGGCACTAGGGATACTAGTGCATCCCTAGCACATCCCTGGAGCCAATGGATGGCCGGCACAAGATGGTGCCAGCCATCCCTTGCTCCTTCCATGTGACAGGGGCCGACCAATGGCACTGGTAGCCCCTGTGACATAGTAAGGTCAAAGGCTATCGGCGCCATTTTGAATACCGGTAGCCAAGGGCGTGAGTGCAGTAGATGGCTCCCGGACCCCCCCGGACCACCAGGGAGTTTTGGTGAGTCTTGGGGGGTCAGGAGGGTGGGGGGTTGTAGTTAATTCAATTTTAGCCAGGAAACAAATAAGAATGAACACATTAACATATCAGGGGCCCCCTTGACGAATGTAAAGTATCTGCCCCCCGATGAATACGAATTCCGAATGCAACATATGGCATCCCTCTGCACATTCCTACTGTCATGTCAAACTGCACAGCAGATAACAACATTACTGCTTTAGATTTCCTGGGTATATTTAAAACTAAGGTGAGATTCCCATCAAAAACAAAGATGGGTGAGAATTAGGGATGTGCATTCATTTTCAACAAAAGTGCAATCCGCAATGAATAGGTCCCTGTTCGTTTGATTTGTAGGTTCGCGCAACGCATGGCGATCCCCCACGAATGAAACATATCATATTAGTTTCATTCTTTTGATTCGCAGTGCTTTCTTAGCGGCCATTTGAAATAGAAGAAGGCCATGTGTGAGTATCCATGGCAACAACCAACCCTTTCCTGTGAGTCATGTGACCTCACAGCCAGTCATAGAGTGGATCAGACAGGTTGGCAAGGAGACCAGAATGCCAATGTATCAGAGCGAAGCATTTTTCTAATTCAGCCAATTGCTGCTTTCAGTGCTCTGTGATGCTGTTCCTGTTGTATTTCTACGTTAAGCACACGGTGCGCCACATATTTTCTTCTTGACTTTTGTTTGAGAAGGTCGTTGCTTTTGAGCTCTCTTTGAGTGTCTCAAACCTGTATTCAATTGCAATTGCTTGCTACTTTGATAGAATTTTCCATTGAAAAAGATATTTGTTCATTTTTGCTGCTGTGCCAGCCAGGCTTTTTTTACTGCACTTTTTTTTTTTTTAATGAACTCAGATCATCTCTCTGTCTCTCCCACTGTGACAAGCTGCCAGCAGTGGCATTTTGCTGCTGATCTTACCCCTCCTGGGGTAGGTTGCAGGTAGGGCTTGGGTGGTGTGGGTGGGAGATAGTGTGAGAGTTGCAGTGGCTGTCTGGAAGTTGGTATTTTCAAACACAGTTTTATCTGCTGTTTCAAATAGCAGAGAGTGTGAGCGTTGCAGTGGCTGTCTGGGAGTTGGTATTTTCAAACAACAAGCAGCATCACTAGAAATTATGCTTTCTCAGACTTCCAGTCATTTCTCTAGAGTTTCATTTTTTTGTGCACATAGAGCAGTCTCAGTTGTAGTGTACAGCAAGGCACTGCACTGTGTGTGTGTGTAGTTTTCCACACTCACATATATTGGTACAACGATGTTCTTTTAATCCAAATCCAAGTAGGCATCTGGAGTTCAAAATTTTTTTTGTGCACACAGAGAAGTCTCAGTTGTAGTATACAGCAAGGCATTGAACTGTGTGTGTGTGTGTAGTTTTCCATACTCACATATATTGGTACAGTGGTGATCTTTTAATCCAAATCTCCAGTAGGCATCTGGAGTTTCTTTTTTTTTTTTGTGCACATACAGCAGTCTCAGTTGTAGTATACAGCAAGGCACCTCACTGTGTGTGTGTGTGTGTAGTTTTCCAAACTCACATATATTGGTACAGCGGTGATCTTTTAATCCAAATCCCCAGTAGGCATCTGGAGTTTTAAATGTTTTTGTGCACATACTGAAGTCTCAGTTGTAGTGTACAGAAAGGCACTGAACTGTGTGTGTGTGTAGTTTTCCATACTCACATATATTGGTACAGCAGTTTTCTTTTAATCCAAATCCCCAGTAGGCATCTGGAGTTTAATTTTTTTTTGTGCACACAGAGCAGTCTCAATTGTAGTGTACAGCAAAGCACTGCACTCTGTGTGAGTGTGTGTGTGTGTGTGTAGTTTTCCACACTCACATATATTGGTACAGAGGTGTTTAGTCACCAATAAAGAAATAATTCTTTCAATTGAAATCCCTAGTAGGCAGTGACATTAAATCCATGATGTCAGGGAAAGGTAGATGAGGTCCAGTGATTTGGACTGGCAGAGGAGGCACTTCAAAAGGCAGTGCCAGCCCCCCATTAAAGTTAAAAAGGGAACTGTTCCAATCTAAAATCTCTGGAGGGGCAGGCAGTTCCATCCAGACAAAACTGAAATTTAAAGATGATGCACTGCCACCACCTGTTTCTGACCCTGTTGTTTTGGAGGTGAGGGAAGGGGAGGCTGAGTCATGCAAGACAAAAGGGTGAGACCCAAAAGCAACAGTGTGACAGCAGACTCTAGTTAGCGCTGACAATGTAGCGCAGACACTGTTTGCTTCTGATTCCGATGAAGAATCATCTTGTGTGGGATTCTCAACATCAGAAATTGAAAAAGTAATAGCTGAAGAAGGTTTAGGAGGATTAGTTAGTTCTGTCTTAGCCTCCACTTCAGTGCTGGAGGGGAGAGATGAAACTGATGATGAGGAGGAGGAAGAACAGTCAGTGCAGGCACAGAGTGTGACTGATGCCTCTGGCATTGCTTCTCAGGGTGCACCCACTACTTCCACTCCAGTGCCAGCATCCACCCCTAAGGCTATAGAGAAGGGATCACGAAAGAAATCTGTGACCTGGAGCCACGTTAAGGTGACGGAGGTCCTGCATTTTGCTCAATGTAATTACTGTGCCAAGGCTATTAGCAGAGACAAGCAAATGGAACATCTAACTAATTTTGGCATGATGCATCATATGCAGAAGCAATACCCAACAGTACTGACATCTGGGAATGGAGGCAGTACCAGTCAGGGGACACCTTTTTCCAGGCAGCATAAAGTGGTTGAAAAGGTGCAGAGTCATCCCACGCCCTCAGCCCCTTCTAGCAGTCAGGTGGCAGGCCAGCAGCCCCCTGAAATGTGTCAGAAGCGACAACCCAACATGGAGGAAATGGGGTGGTGTTCGGTAACTCTATCCCGGGGAAGGAGGCAGGCAGCCTCAAACGTTGTAACCAGGATCATTGGGGAAATGATTGCCCTTGATGACCAGCCCTTGCAGGTAGGGGAGAATGTGGGTTTCAACATTTGCTGAAGGTCTTCGTTCCAAATTACAAACTCTCCTCCAGAACCACATTTAGCAGAAAGGTCATCCCCAGCCTGTACAACCAGTGTCACAGTTGCATCCAAGCACTGCTAGCTAAGGCAGAGGGGAGTGTGCATTTCACCTGCAATATCTGGACCACCATGCATGCTGCACACTCTTACCTCTCCCTGACATCACACCGGTGGGACTTGGCTGAGGCAGGGGCAGGCAACAGCTCTATTAGTGAACAAGTATCAGGGTGGAGGTGGGCTTTACTGCACACCCAACTGACGACAATGCCCATCCCTCAGCCAATATTATAGCATGCATCAGACAGATGCTGGCGGGCTGGCAGCTACACCAGCAAGACAGGAATCTTCAGGCAGGGTTCTTTGTCATAGACAATGGTGCAAACATGGTAAAGGCAATATCTGACGGGCGCTTTCAGAACATCCAATGTTTTGTACACACTCTGGTAGTGAATTCAGCTCTGGGGTTGGAGTCCAGTCACCAAGAGAATGAATACCTACATACGTTAATACACAAGTGCAGGAACATAGCAGCACACTTCCACAGAAGTGTGAAGGCAGGGCAGGTTATCCGTCAAAAGCTGACTGATTTGAGGATGCCTCACAAGCGTCTCATTCAAGACATTGCCACCCGGTAGAATTCCACCTATATGATGCTGCAGAGGTTAGTGGAGCAGCAGACACCCCTTTATGACCTTTCTATGGAAATGGACATAGGTGTGCAGAGTCCCCTAGGGCATCATGATTGGTTAGTCATGAGTCAGCTGGTAAAAATCTTGCAGCTCTTCAAGGATGCCACGGAGGAGCTGAGTTACTGCACTTTTTTTTATTGAACTACTTGTTGACTATTGGTCTCATGCCAGTATTTAGCCTTAGATGGAGTTTACCACCCACTTTCGGCTGCATTCACACACAACCCGACTTTGACAAGACCTCGTCCCAGCATGCCAGGGGCCACTACTACTGGCCTAACACCATCCATGGGCTGAGCCTCATTTTGTCTTGCCTCCTTGTCTTTCCCCTATCAACACCACAATGACTTGACTACCTCAGCTCTGCCAGCCTGTCTTGCCCCTATCAAAACCACAGCGACCTGACTACCTCAGCTCTACCAGCTTGTCTTGCCCCTATCAAAACACCAGCGACCTGACTACCTCAGCTCTGCCAGTCTGTCTTGCCCCTATCAACTTTCTGCCACTCTGCCTTGCTGCATACACCAGACGACTCACTCTACTCCTTGTGGTGTTCTTGCCACTATCATGGTTCCTCAGTGTGTTGGTGCTAGTCTTTCTGCTGCTTTGTCCCTTTATTGGAGCCTTGTGTTTTTTTCTGACACTCTTTCCGCTTGCTATGTTCCCCTTCATTGTACTGTAGAATGTTGATGCCACTTGTCTTGCCACTTTGCCTGTTGTGCTGCCTTCGAGGGTTCATGCAACTGTTGTCTGTGCTCTCTTTTGAAGCTGTGGTGTGTTTTTGACACTCACGCTGCTGCTTTGCACCTCTGTTAAAGCACTCTTGCCACTCCTGTTACCCCTTTGCCCCTTTACAGTGCCTTAGGCTGTACCACTTTTCCACAGTATAAGTACCTTGCAGCTCTTTTCTCATTCTGATGATTGCTTCCCAGAAGTTTCATCAGAATTGATAAGAAAACCCCAATTCTGCAGCCAAAAATAGGCTGCAAATACTTCCCCATTGACTTTAATGGCAAATGAAAAATGAATGAAACTAATAAATGAATTGGATTTTTCCCCTATGAAACAAATTAAATGAATTTGGGTCCTGGTGATATGAAAAATGAAACAAAACACATTTTTTCCTTCTGCACATCCCTAATGAGAATTTCTCTCTGTAGGGATCAAGCTACATTTCATTTCAGCTGCCAGCTTGGTTTTTCCTGATAGTGCTTACTTAGGTATGCTTATTATTTAGCTGTTTTAATGCTAGATCTGTGCTGCTGAAAGAAGGTGGACCAGAAGGCTCATCTGCTTACTGCTCCCAGCATCCCCCGGGAGAGGAGTCCAGAGGTCACCGCAAGCGATCCAGGGATTGACTTCCAAAGCCCCAGCTTCCAGTTCCCCATATCCTTTGTAGTAGAGGAGTACTGGAAGGCTCATCTGCATACTGCTCCCAGCATCCCCCGGGAGAGGAGTCCAGAGGTCACTGCATGTGATCCAGGGATTGACTTCCACAGCCCCAGCATCCAAATGCCCTGTACCCTTTTCAGTAGAAGAGGACCAGAAGCACGTGGTTTAATGGAACACAGTCAACATGGATTTACCCAAGGGAAGTCTTGCCTAACAAATCTGCTTCATTTTTTTGAAGGCATTACTTAACATGCGGATAAAGGTGAACCGGTAGATGTAGTGTATTTGGATTTTCAAAAGGCGTTTGACAAAGTTCCTCATGAGAGGCTTCTACGAAAACTAAAAAGTCATGGGATAGGAGGCGATGTCCTTTCGTGGATAACAAACTGGCTAGAAGACAGGAAACAGAGAGTAGGATTAAATGGTCAATTTTCTCATTGGAAAAGGGTAAACAGTGGAGTGCATCAGGGATCTGTACTTGGACTGGTACTTTTCAATATATATATATATATATATATATATATATATATATATATATATATAAATGATCTGGAAAGGAATACGATGAGTGAAGTTATCAAATTTGTGGATGATACAAAATTATTCAGAGTAGTTAAATCACAAGCAGATGCTGAGATATTATAGGAGGACCTTGCAAGACTGGAAGATTGGGCATCCAAATAGCAAATGAAATTTAATGTGGACAAGTTCAAGGTGTTGCATATAGGGAAAAATAACCCTTGCTGTAGTTACCCGATGTTAGGTTCCATATTAGTAGTTACCACCGAGGAAAAAGATCTAGGCATCATAGTGGATAATACTTTAAATTTGTCGGCTCAGTGTGCTGCAGCAGTCAAAAACCAAATAGAATGTTAGGAATTATTAGGAAGGGAATGGTTAATAAAACGGAAAGTATCATAATGCCTCTATATCGCTCCATGGTGAGACTGCCCTTGAATACTGTGTACAATTCTGGTCACCACATCTCAAAAAAGATATAGTTGCGATGGAGAAGGTACAGAGAAGGGCAACCAAAATGATAAAGGGGATGGAACAGCTCCCCTATGAGGAAAGGCTGAAGAGGTTAGGGATGTTCAGCTTGGAGAAGAGACGACTGAGGGGGGATATGATAGAGGTCTTTAAGATCATGAGAGGTCTTGAACGAGTAGATGTGAATCGGTTATTTACACTTTCTAATAATAGAAGGACTAGGGGGCATTCCATGAAGTTGGCAAGTAGCACATTTAAGAATAATTAGAGAAAATTAGAAAATTCTTTTTCACTCAATGCACAATAAAGCTCTGGAATGTGTTGCCAAAGGATGTGGTTAGTGCAGTTAGTGTAGCTGGGTTCAAAAAAGGTTTGGATAAGTTCTTGTAGGAGAAGTCCATTAATGGCTATTAATCAAAATGACTTAGGGAATAGCCACTGCTATTAATTGCATCAGTAGCATGGGATCTTCTTAGTGTTTGGGTAATTGCCAGGTTCTGGTTTGGCCTCTTTTGGAAACAGGATGCTGGGCTTGATTGACCCTTGGTCTGACCCAGCATGGAAATTTCTTATGTTCTTATCATCTTCAACATCTTTCATGACTTGCACCAGGTCTGGACAAGTTTCTATACAAAATGGCTACATACATGTTTGTGCTGTTCTTTTCCCGTTTGTTTACCCAAGTAGATATCCCCCTATAGAGCCAGATTTTCAAAAGCCTATATCTCAGGGACGTACACACATAGGTGGCCTTATGCGCGCCGGGCATATTTTAAAAGGCACAGCCACACGAGTAAATCGCCGTGATGCGTGTAAGTCCTGGGGCTTCGAGAAAGGCGTGGGGAGGGGGCAGGGCAGGTGCGGGGTGGTCCTGGGGTAGGGTGGGGTGGGGCTAGATGCCACCAGCACAGCTACCATTTTACGCTGTGTTGGAGGACCATGTGCCGGCAGGTTGCTGACGCGTGCATCCTGCACCTGCCCCGAGGCAGGCGCAACAGGTAAAACAATAATTTGGGGGGGGGGGGGGCTATGTTAGGACTAGACGGGTTGTAGGTTAGGGGAAGGAGAAGGGAGATTAGTATAGGGGATGGGAAGTTCTCTCCCAGTCCGCTCCGAAATTGGAGCGGCCTGGGTGGGAATTTCCCTCCCAGTCCACTCCTTGTGCGTGCTGACCCCCAATTTTATAACATGCGTGCACCGGCATCCATGTGTGCACGCCGGGTAGCGTTCAGCTTAGAGCACAGATGGCTGAGTGTGGATATGATAGAAGTCTACAAAATCATGAAAGGACTTGAATGGGTAAATATGAATTGGTTATTTACACTTTTGAATAATACAAGGATTAGGGGGTACTCCATGAAGTTAGCAAGTAGCACATTGAAAGCAAACTGGAGAAAATTCTCTGGAATTCATTTATAAAAATGTGTTTAATGCAGTTAGTTTAGCTGGGTTTAAAAACAATTTGCATACATTCCTGGAGGAGATGTTCATAAACTACTATTAATCAGTAGGGAATAGCCAGGGTTTGTTGCCGGCATTAGTAGCATGGGATCCATTTAATGTTTAGGTACTACAACACTTGTAGGAACACAAGGCCTGGATGAACAGGCACAGCAATCGAGGTCAAACACTGGTAGGAACACAAGGCCTGGATGAACAGGCACAGCAATCGAGGTCAAACACTTGTAGGAACACAAGGCCTGGATGAACAGGCACAGCAATCGAGGTCAAACACTGGTAGGAACACAAGGCCTGGATGAACAGGCATAGCAATGGAGGTCAAACACTTGTACAAACACAAGGCCCCGACTGACAGGCACAGCAGTCGAGGACAGAGGTCAATCCCACCTAGGGACACAAGGCCTGGATGAACAGGCACAGCAATCGAGGACAGAGGTCAATCCCACCTAGGGACACAAGGCCTGGATGAACAGGCACAGCAATCGAGGACAGAGGTCAATCCCACCTAGGGACACAAGGCCTGGATGAACAGGCACAGCAATCGAGGTCAGAGGTCAATCCCACCTAGGGACACAAGGCCTGGATGAACAGGCACAGCAATCGAGGTCAAACACTTGTAGGAACACAAGGCCTGGATAAACAGGCACAGCAATCGAGGTCAAACACTGGTAGGAACACAAGGCCTGAATGAACAGGCACAGCAATGGAGGACAGAGGTCAATCCCACCTAGGGACACAAGGCATGGAGGGACAGGGATAGTAATTTTTTCTTCTTAATTTATTTATATTCTTATTTTGAAAAGTTTTCAGCACTTCATATTTGATTACACTCAGGTACTGTAGGTATTTCCCTATCCCCACAGGGCATACAATCTAAGTGAAACCCTTATAGGACACAAGGCCTGGATGAACAGGCACAGCAATGGAGGTCAAACACTTGTAGGAACACAAGGCCTGGATGAACAGGCACAGCAATCGAGGTCAAACACTGGTAGGAACACAAGGCCTGCATGAACAGGCACAGCAATCGAGGTCAAACACTTGTAGGAACACAAGGCCTGGATGAACAGGCACAGCAATCGAGGTCAAACACTTGTAGGAACACAAGGCCTGGAAGAACAGGCACAGCAATCGAGGTCAAACACTGGTAGGAACACAAGGCCTGGATGAACAGGCATAGCAATGGAGGTCAAACACTTGTACAAACACAAGGCCCCGACTGACAGGCACAGCAGTCGAGGACAGAGGTCAATCCCACCTAGGGACACAAGGCCTGGATGAACAGGCACAGCAATCGAGGACAGAGGTCAATCCCACCTAGGGACACAAGGCCTGGATGAACAGGCACAGCAATCGAGGTCAGAGGTCAATCCCACCTAGGGACACAAGGCCTGGATGAACAGGCACAGCAATCGAGGTCAAACACTTGTAGGAACACAAGGCCTGGATAAACAGGCACAGCAATCGAGGTCAAACACTGGTAGGAACACAAGGCCTGAATGAACAGGCACAGCAATGGAGGACAGAGGTCAATCCCACCTAGGGACACAAGGCCTGGAGGGACAGGGATAGTAATTTTTTCTTCTTAATTTATTTATATTCTTATTTTGAAAAGTTTTCAGCACTTCATATTTGATTACACTCAGGTACTGTAGGTATTTCCCTATCCCCACAGGGCATACAATCTAAGTGAAACCCTTGTAGGACACAAGGCCTGGATGAACAGGCACAGCAATGGAGGTCAAACACTTGTAGGAACACAAGGCCTGGATGAACAGGCACAGCAATTGAGGTCAAACACTGGTAGGAACACAAGGCCTGCATGAACAGGCACAGCAATCGAGGTCAAACACTTGTAGGAACACAAGGCCTGGATGAACAGGCACAGCAATCGAGGTCAAACACTGGTAGTAACACAAGGCCTGGATGAACAGGCACAGCAATCGAGGTCAAACACTGGTAGGAACACAAGGCCTGGACAGTACGGTCAGGCACAGCGATTCATGTCAGGTACATGTGCTGCAGTGCTTACATTATCTGGAGCATAGGAGGCAATTGGAGCTGCTGCAAGGCTTTGAATAGCTTTTATTCATCTTGCCATTCACAGGGAAAACTTGGAAACCCAAGCAAAGGCAGGTTTACTTTCAAAAATACTAGCATTTCCATCAACTCTGGTGCCAGACAGTGGACTTGTGTGCCCAATATGCCAGCGGATCTGTCTGTATTTTCTCTATCGGCTCTGAGAGATAACGTGTCACTGACAGCTGTGCTGCTGTCTCCTCCTATGCTTGGGCGGGCTCAGAGTCACTCAATCCAGCTACTTTCTCTCTCGCCCGTTGCACAACTGATGAATCTTTATGGCCAACATGCCTTGGACGTTCTGATGTGGAGGAGGAAGTACTATCTGTCACTGACACAGTGCCGCTCCTGCCTGGGCTAGCAGCACAACTCTCTGACGTGCCTGCTGTTTCCACCTCTGCTTCAAGCCTAATCTGTCTCCGCCTATGGCGCTCCTGTTCTCGGACCTTTGCTAACAGGAGCTCCTTCACAAATGACAGACAATTGGTTTGTAGGGCGAGTTTACCTTTCACATGGGGATCACAGACAGAGGCGAGCATGTATGTGCGGTCATCTGTTAAAGGCCTTAATCTGTCTTTCACCTGCTGCTGCAAAACGTCCAGACACTGCAGCACCTCAGCAGTCATTCCCTCTTCCCGTTTAAAGGCCTCAAAATGTGCATCCAGGAATTTAACTATAGGGATGATGTCAGCCAAGGTGGCACTTCTGGAACTCAGCTCCTCCGTGACATCCTTGAAGGGCTGCAGGATTTTTACCAGCTGACTCATGACTAACCAATTATGATGCCCTAGGGGATTCTGCACACCTATGTCTATTGTACCAGAAAGTTCATGAAGGGGTGTCTGCAGCTCCAGTAACCTCTCCAGCACCATAAAGGTGGAATTCCACCGGGTGGCAATGTCTTGAATGAGACGCTTGTGAGGCATATCCAAATCAGTCTGCTTTTGTCGGAGAACCTGCCCCGCCTTGACACTTCTGTGGAAGTGTGCTGCTATGTTCCTGCACTTCTGTATTAACCTATGCAGCTATTCATTCTCCTTGTCTTTGGACTCCAAGCCCAGAGTGGACTTCACTACCAGGTGCAGAGTGTGTGCAAAACATCGGATGTTCTTAAACCGCCCATCGCTTATTGCCTTAACCATGTTTGCACCATTGTCTGTGACAAAGATCCCTGCCTGCATTTTCCTGTCTCGCTGGTGTAGTTGCCAGCCCTCCAGCATCTGTCTGATACATGCTAAAATATTGGCAGCGGTATGGGCCTGGTCCGTCAGGTGGGTGTGCAGTAAAGCCCACCTCCACCCTGATACTTCTTCAGTAATAGAGCTGCTGGCTGCCCCTGCCTCTGCCATGTCCCACCAGTGTGCTGTCAGAGAGAGGTAAGAGTGTGCAGCATTCATGGCGGTCCAGATATCGCAGGTGAAATGCACTCTTCCGTCTGCCTTAGCTAGCAGTGCTTGCAAGCGACTGCGACACTGCTTGTACAGGCTGGGGATGACCTTTCTACTAAATGTGGTTTTGCACGGGATTTTGTAATTTGGAAGTACGACCTTCAAAAAACGCTTGAAACCCACATTCTGCACTAGCTGCAAGGGCTGGTCATCAAGGGCAATCATTTCCCCAATGCTCCTGGTTACAACTTTTGAAGCTGCCTGCCTCCTACCCCGGGATAGCATTACCGCACTCCACCCCATTTCCTCCATGGTGGATTGTCGCTTCTGCCACATGTCAGGGGGTTGCTGGCCTGCCGCCTGACTGCTAGAAGGGTATGAGGGCATGGGCAGACTGCTGCTTTCCTACCACTGCACACTGGTCGGAAGGGGTCCCCCGACTGGAACTGCTACCATCCCCAGATGGCAGTAATCTTGTTGGGTGTTGCCTCTTCATATGATGGTTCATGCCAAAATTAGATAGATATCCCATTTGCTTGCCTCTGCTAATATCCCTGGCACAGTAATTACACCGAGTATAACGCGGGTCTTCTGTCACTTTAAAGTGTTTCCAGATCGGAGATGTCTTTCGTGATCCTCCCCTCTCTAACACCTTGGGGTGGATGCTGGCACTGGAGTTGAGGTAGTGGGTGCACCCTGAGAAGCAATGCCAGAGGGGGCACCAGTCACCCTCTGTCCCCGTACTGACTGCTCTTCCTCCTCCTCGATATCACTGTCATCTCTCCCCTGCTGCACATTTCTGGAGGCTAAGACAGGTCTAACTGATTCTACCGAAGATTCGTCAGCTATTACTTCTTCCGTTTCTGATGAGAATCCCATACAAGAAGATTCTTCATCTGAATCAGAAGCTAACAGTGACTGCGCTACCTTGTGAACGCTAAGTGTTAGTCGAGACTTCTGTCCCCCTGCTGCTTTTGTGTGTCTACATTTTGTCTGGCATGACTCTGCTTCCCCTTCCCTCTCCTCCAAAATTAGAGGGCCAGAAACAAGTGGTGGCGATGTTGATGTATCATGGTCAAATTTCCTTTTTTTGGCATGGAACTGCCATGCCCTACAAATAGTTTAGATTGCGACAGTTGCCTTTTTAGCTGTACTGGTGGTGTTGCACTAGTGTCTTTTGGGGTGCCTCCTCTGCCAGTCCCAATAAGTCGATTGCATCTCTCTTTCCCTGACATTATGGATTTTATGTCACTGAGTAGTAACACTGCCCACTGTCCCACAATAATAATGTTCAGTCTGTTTAAAATGCCCACCGCCCACTGTCTCGCTTCCTGGCTGTGCACTAATGTGTGCGGCGTGTACACAGAAGCTGCTTGCTTGTAAGCACAAAAGAGGCAGACTCCCCGGGTGCTTGACTGCACAGAGCCACTGAGTAATAATGTAAAGTCTGTTTAAAATGCCCACCGCCCACTGTCACGCTGCCTGGCTGTGCACTAATGTGTGCGGCGTGTACACAGAAGCTGCTTGCTTGTAAGCAGAAAAGAGGCAGACTCCCTGGGCACTTGACTGCACAGACTCAGCCTGTTAAACTTCCCAGTGAAGCCCAGTGCACTGAGAGACTAAGTAATTGGAATTTAAAAAAGCAGGAATTTTTGTCACTCCAGAAAAATGGATGACATTGAAAATAATATCTCACTCCAAGCCAGCCCAACACCCTAAATGGTAAATGGTGGTCAGTGCTAGCTGACCTAGCACAGTCAGCTTCTCTTCTCAGTCAGAGATGAGTCTGACCAAAATAAACTGCTTGAAAGAAACAGGAATAGTAGTGTGACTGTAGCTGACCCCCTGGCACTACAGCAAGACAAGGAATATTTTTCTTTCCTTTACTAGCCTATCTCTTCTCTATAAGTTCTGCCTGCCTGCTCCCTCTTCCACCCATCAGCCGAACTCCCCACAGCATCGCTGGAAATAACTGCGTGCCTCCTCGTGCTGCTGTTTATATACTGCTGGCTCATCAGTAAAATCCACAGAGAACACTGAATGACAGCGTGATTGACTGCATTCAGTGCTGCTCAGAAAATGTCAGCGCGGATACGCTGCATTCCGGTATCCATGCCGACCTGTGCGACCCTTTCCTGTGAGTCACTGCGACTCACAGGAAAGGGTCAGACAGGTTGGCATGGTTACCGCAGGGGCACCACCATTTTGTGGTAATCCTGGGTAGCTCGCAGCTAATGGCTGCGCGCTGAATAAAACAGATATCTGTTTAATACGTGGGGAGTCGCAATGCGTTTTGCCTCCCCACGTATTTAACAGATAGGAAAAAATAAGTTGCGGATTGCAAATTCATGGAAAACGGATGCACATCCCTACCAGGTACTTGTGACTTGGATTGGCCACTGTTGGAAATAGGATACTGGGCTTAATATACCCTTGATGAGACCTTATGTTCTTATGTACTTATGACCACTTTGAAAGTGGCAACCTGTCCAAGAAACAGCCAACCAGAGGGCATTCAGTGTCTATCTGCATGCCAGTTTTCAAAAGAAGAAAATAAACTGCTGATCCAGGAATGTTTGTTAATTATGACATGCTATTTGGGAGTTGAGCGAACAAATCTACACCCGCGCGCACCTTTTAAAATTTGGCCCTGAGTGAGGTGATCAAAGTTGCGGATGGCACTAAATTATGTAGATAGTTAAATCTCAAGCGGATTGTGATGAATTGCAGAAGGACCTTGCGAAACTGAAAAATTGGGCTTCCAAATGGCAGATTAAATTTAATGTGGGCAAGTGCAAAGTGATGCATATAGGGGGAAAAAAACCCTTGCTGTAGTTACACAATGCTAGGTTCTATCTTGGAGTTACCACCCAGGAAATTGAGATGTGAATCGGAACCGGAATCGGTTCGGTTCCGGTTCAAATCTTACAATTTTTATAGTCCGGCATGATTGTTTTTTTGTTTATCGGCTGCGCCTGAGCCAATAAACAAAAAATCCACCCCAACCCTTTAAAAATGACCCCTTTGCTTCCCGAACCCCCCCAAAACCGTTTTAAAATTACCTGGTGGTCCAGTGGGGGAGCGGGGAACGATCTCCCGTCTCAGGCCGTCGGCTGCACTAATAAAAATGGTGCCGATGGCCCTTTGCCCTTACCATGTGACAGGGTATCCGTGCCATTGGCCGGCCCCTGTCACATGGTAGGAGCACTGGATGGCCAGCGCCATCTTTAAAGATGGCGCCGGCCAATGGCACGGATACCCTGTCACATGGTAAGGGCAAAGGGCCATCGGCACCATTTTTATTAGGGGGGACGCCCCCGAGTTTCCCGCCATGACGTGGATAAAGACGTGGGTGGCGTGCGCACACGCACCCTAGGAGGCCCTTAGGAGAAACGCCGGGGACGCCGGAGAGAGCAGCTTGCAGACGCGGCGGTAGCCATCTTCCCAAGGCTAGCGGGGAGAGCAGAGAAAAAGGTGAGGTACAAGGGTCGAAGCCATCTGAGACCGACGGACACAATAGAGAGGT
Organism: Rhinatrema bivittatum; assembly: GCF_901001135.1. Lineage (NCBI taxonomy): Eukaryota > Metazoa > Chordata > Amphibia > Gymnophiona > Rhinatrematidae > Rhinatrema > Rhinatrema bivittatum. The sequence goes on along the minus strand of NC_042618.1, from coordinate 270,709,566 downwards.
TGAGCCCTGGTGGAGTCTGGGGATATAGACCACAGAGGGAGTAAGACAGCAAGGATTAGTAAGCCATCATTAAAATCTATGTGTGAGAAAGTGTGTGCATTTGAGAGTGTGTGTGTGTGTGTGGGTATAAATCTTTGTGTGAGAGATGGATAATAGTTAAATATGTGGCTCACTTTTATGTCTTAAAAGCAAGGCAGTTCAGTCTCTGAGGATATTGAGTGTATGTTCAGTAATATCTTTGTGGCATCCCTCACTTCAACTCAGACATTGAAGACAGGGTGAGATCAATTTCAAATATTTGTACAGCAGCAGTTGCTTATGAATCAATTGTATTGTATGTGGTAAAAAATAAATTAAATTATATGTTGTTATCTTTCCTTTGAGTCATTTCTAAACAATAAATGATATGTAGTATTTTTTTTAGTTCAGCTGACGCTAGTGTGTACTGTGTCATACATGTGAGAATCATCTGTCATGTGTCATGATGGAAAAAAAATTGAGAACCGCTTCAATAAACATCTGGGGACCAATATTCAAAGACATTTAGCCAGATAATTCACATGTTATTTGGTTAAATGGCAACTTTTTGAATATTGGAGCATTTTTCCATCTATATTATTTGGCAATACTTTTATCAGATAAAAAAAAAGGCATTCCAGGGGAGCTCTGGGAAGTGGTAAAATTATCCAATTAACTTAACCTATTTTCAACTATAACCATTAAGGTTTTTCTCCCATTTTGTGTCTATGAGAAAAACCCTTAGTGAATCAGGGACTAAGTTAGCCGGATAACTTTAGACCTGTCTCAGAGTATATCTGCTATCCAGCCATGTGTGGTTGGATAACCTGTCTCTTAATTGGATAGCCTCAAAAGATATCAAGTTAAGTGTCACTCTTGTGCTAAAAAGAATTGCTGTCCACCTGGTCCGATTCACAGCACTCCCCTGCCCTCCACAGAATAGAATAAATCTCTCTGCCAGCTAAGCCCCTCACAAATTCCTGCAATGAAGTATTTTAAAAATGACAGTAAACTTTCATGTGGGCCTTGCTCTGTCTCCCCTTGCCCACTTTCTGATAAAGCAGACTTAAGATACGAATTCCTCCTCTCCCTCAGTGTCCAGTAGCTGGGCTGGATAGTATCGCTGATAGTACTGCTGCCAGGGATTGTATCATATTGGGATCCTGGCCATGTAAACAGAGGCTCTAGGGTTGAGGGTGGGAGGGTTAGGGTTATATTGGGAGGCTGGAGAAAGGAAATAAGAGGAGGAGGTGGTGATTAGCAAAGCTTTTTATTGAGCTTTTCAGTTTAATTAGTAACTATCAGAAACAGGCCAGAAGTGATTGATTACAGAAAGTAGAAACTAGACATTAACAGACTATCTTAAGACTATATGGTATCTTGCAGCTGTAACAAACATTTAGCTGAGGGATGTGCTATCAGGTATGTGGCTTTGCAGATAGGGTAAAAGAAAAGGAAATGAGGCTAAAGGTGAAAGAAGGAAAATGTTCTAACTTTGCTTTGCTGTGCAGATGATAAAGTATGTGAAAGTTGAAAGAAATGATTATGCATGGATCAAAAATAGATATAAAGATGTGCGAGATATATTGCTGGAATAAAAAAGCAGAAATGAAATTGCTGCTGGTCAAGCTGACCTGAAAATGCTGAGATGAATGAATCATGCTGGCTTTATAAAGGTGTAAGAAAGAATCATGCTTTATCCTATTAGATTCAGAGCTGTGACAAGACCTGTCTCTGTCATGCTTCTCTGATGTATGCACATCAATAAAGGTAATTACTTAGATGATAACTTTAATACCGGTGCGCGGGCACACATGTACGTGTGTATGCCGGCTTGAATCCAGAGATGCGACAATTTTATAAAATAATTTGAATACGTGTGCATGTGCTCATAATTTTATATGGATGCATGCATGTGCCCGCAAATGTCGCCTCTACCGTATAAGTGGGGGGAGTTTAATAGAAAAGTGTGCCAACGCAATTACAACTTAAACCACTTCATTCCCAGTTCACCCAGGTAAGGGATAGGACTTTCTAACTCCCCTATTTTAATATCCTTCCTTTTTCCCTCTTAACCTCTCTTAAAACCCTGCTGGCATGCCTATATGGGTTTTTTTTAGGACTTATATGGCATCAATAGCAGACATAAAGTTACATGGAAGGGGACCCAGTGCTCTCAGGGTCACAAGCAGCACTGTTATGAGGTGTTCATTGAAAGGTACCCTCTGGTCTAACTGGGAAACCTTCAGATTCTTCAAAACCACTCAAACATTTCTTTGCATGCAAATGATATGGACCCTATCCAACACAACAGGTATGCACAGCCTTGTGGCCCTAGATGCCTTGCTATTTAAACTACTACTCATCACTTCAAATCCTGTCTCAGAGTCTAACACACAGCCCATTGTACATGCAAGGCAGCATAAAACAGCCAGCATAAATAGATATTCTGACTGTCGAAAAAATGATCTATCCTTTAGGCACCACATATAGGATGTCATAGCCTCATACCTATTAGATTTCCTTTGCCCTGCACCTTCCCAACTAGAGAAATACTTTCTAACAGACTGAAAGCACATGACACGCTATTGCTGCTCTCTTCACAGATGATAAAGTGTTGCTCGAAGAAAAGGAGAAAGTGGAGGAGGAGGAGGCCACCAGCAACTACCCAGCCGCAGTCCCTGTGATGCAATTGCCACTGCTGAGGAGGAGAAAGCTGCTTCTCCCCCAACCCAGCGACCAACAGGAGAAGCAGCAGAGATGGCAGTCCAACCCAGAGGAGGCACACCCAGAGCCATAGCACCCTACCTCCTCCTTGAAGGGCCTTGTCTGCTTTTGGACCGGGGTAACAGGAACTCAGAGACCCAGACTGGCCAGCCTTTTCTGGCTGAAGAAGGCCTGCATTACCCTCAGCTTCTTCCTATATCATCTGCTGGCTAGGCTGGAGAATCAGGCTCAGCGTCTGGAGCACCCGCTCCAGGCACTGAGCCTGTTTCTCAGCAGCAGTTTGAACAGGCCATGTGGATGATGGAGAAACAGCTGAGGGTGGTACATGCAGTCCTTGGGGGTCTTGCTGAAGAATCTCGGTGCTAAGTCAAGGTCCAGTGGCATCACAGCTGATACTGCTGGCTTTGGCTTAGCGCATGGACCTTTACTGGCCAGGCTCCTAAATTTGTGGTCTCTGGCCTCCCTACTGCCCCAGCCCCTTTTTCAGTTCTTGTAAATAGTTTTGGTCCTTAGTTTTTCCCACCCCACCCCATCCTATTTTATTTTATTTATTTTTAAATTAATATACATAGTTATTTTAAAACATTTATATAAAGATGTTTTATACTGGCAACTGTGTGTGTGTTTGTGTGTGTATGTGTCCTTTCTTTTGTAAGGCTTTCTTAATAGTGTTTCATAGGTTCCCAAGGTTTAACTTGTTTGATCAGAAACCCCCCTCCAATGCTAATAGTGCCTCTGCACTGAGAGTCTCAATTCTTCAGTTTTCCCAGGGGTCAAGACTCCCAACAGGCTAATGCAATCATCTTCCAGCTTATGCTTGGTGCTAATAAAATGGATGCAGGTTTTCACTGCACATTTTGTTACACCAGCATTATTAATTTGGATAAACTCCTGATATAGGCCTGGATTTTCTAAAATCGCAGGCCTTTGAGAATCGCGTGGTACCGGGGGGGGGTGAAGTGGGGGGCAGGTCTGCAAAAACCAGCAGCGATCGCACCACCGTGGTGTTATCGCTGCCAGCTTTTGCACCCAATAGCGCCACCGTGAAAGGTGGTGCTATTGGGCAAGCTACTGGCGGCGATAAGGAGTCTTACCTTTCACCGTCAGCAAAGTCATCGCGGAGTCCGCCCCGACGCCACCCCGACTCCTCCCCTTCCGGTGTGGACTCCGCCCTGACTCCGCCCTGATCTAGGTATCTTTTTGCATGTGATCCCTTTAGAAAATGACCCCCATAGTAAGCTAATGATAAACTAATGCATCCAGAGTTTATAAATGGTAAGAAACTGTAAACTGTGCATTTAGCAATTAGAGAAGAGGGTGGAGTCATCATTGACTGGCTATCTGGGAAAATGGTGGCTGTTGCCACTTACTTGGAGAAGGCAGTTATCTGGGTTAATGGGGATGGCTGCCTGCTTGGTGTTTGACTATTTTTCATCTTTGTGTTAATTTTTTTGACTCTTTTTATAATAGCGCTGCAAACTTAACTCTAGCTGTAACTAATGGTTAAATTTCCAGTGCAAAATAGTGTCTGCTGGCCAGATGCAGTCTCTCTACATCAGGTAGTAGTACTTAAATGTCCTCATTGGCATGGGATTTCCCTGCGAGGGCACTAAGCAGTTCTCCCGTTTGGAAACTTGCCTTTTCTGCATGCAAAACTCCTTGCTGGATTAGTATTAACTTTTGCCCACAGAGAATGTGTGTTGAAATGCATGCAGAAAGATGTGTTTAGCTGAATGCACCTTTCTGTATAGGCCTGCAAGTGAGGGTTCTCGGATATAAATAAATATAGATCTTACTGACAGTTTTCCAATGTGCCTTATAATCTCTCAGTCTTATCCAAAGTTGGCAAGGGATCCTCTGGAATGCACAACTGATGATATTCCTCTGTCAGGCAGGAAGAAGTAGCATCCAAAGTCTTATTCCCAAGAATGCTAACCACACTGTCTTTCCCAAAAAAAAATGAGAAGATGCTGCAGTGGCTCTCCACCATTCCTCTGCTTCCCAGGAAGGTCACAGTTGGGTGGGTCTTCCTTCCGCTGCCCCCACCCCGCCACCGTACCCTCTCCCCAGGCAATGCCCAGAGATCTCAAAGGCTTCTGACAAGGAGAAATCTCAGGAATCCCCAAATTACCCAGGATAGAAACCCTGCTAGCCAGTGAGTGGACTGGAAGGGCAGATCCCTGACCTTTGCTCAGGGACTGCAGGCGTATGGTACAAGAGACCAAGGGTTGTGTGGCAGTCATTAAGTTAACTATTTAAAGGGAAAGAAGGAGGGCAGCTGAGAGGGTTGGGTGTGGTGAGTAGAGAGAGAGAAATTCATACAGCAGTTGCAGTAGTTCCCTTCATTCCACACCAAAGGAGGACAAAAGAAGATCGTGGAATACAATGCCAGGCAACACATCCATGTCCAAAGAGACTGATGAAAAGACCAAGCACACCAATACCTTTTTGTCCCCCTAAGCAGAGGGAAATGACTTGATGAAGATACCTGTACTTGAATGGTTATGGAAGGAGAGAAGAAAATTAGATGTGGGTCAATTTGTTGACCCTAAGGAAGTGGAACTGTGGAGCTTGGAAGAGGGCAGGGAATGAATATTCTCCTAAATGCAGACACTCATACATACATAGATGCCAAAACAATTTTCTGCTTACTTATCCCAGTGATCCTTCACCTCCAGCCTCTTGCAGTGTTCAACCTTCAGCCATTCTAATTCTAGCAGAGCTCAATAAGCACTGGAGGAGAAAGGATAACTGTGAGTTGCCAGAACCTGCAGATGGGTCACTGAGGTAAGAAGGAAATGGAAAATAAAATGGAAGTTGTCATAATGCCTCTGTATCGCTCCATGGTGAGATCACACCTTGAATATTGTGTGCAGTTCTGGTCACCGCATCTCAAAAAGGATATAGCTGCACTAGAGAAAGTGCAGAGAAGGGCAATCAAAATGATACGGGGCATGGAACAGCTGCCCTATGAGGAAAGGCTAAAGAAGTTAGGGCTGTTCAGTTTGGAGAAGAGATGACTGAAGTGGGATATAATAGAAGTCTACAAAATCATGAAAGGACTTGGACAAGTTAATGTAAATCGGTTATTTACTCTCTCAGATAATAGAAGGACCAGGGGGCACTCCATAAAGTTATCAAGTAACTCATTTAAAACAAATCGAAGAAAATTCTTATTCACTCAGCGTACAATTAAGCTCTGGAATTCGTTGCCAGAGGATGTGGTTACAGCAGTTAGTGTACCTGGGTTTAAAAAAAGATTTTGATAAGTTCCTAAAGGATAAATCCATAAACTGCTATGAGGGTAATTAATAAGCAATAGTAGCTTGTGATCTATCTAATGTTTGGGTCCTTGCCAGGTACTTGTGACTTGGATTGGCCACTATTGGAAACAGGATACTGGGCTTGATGGACCCTTGGTGTGACCCAGTATGGCATATCTTATGTTCTTATGTACTTATGAGAGTAGACAGAATGAGCCTCCCTCTCTCTATCCTCCCTCCTCCTTTCTGCTCTGGCGATACTTGTTCTCCATGCCAACCCCTCCCCCCCCGGGGGGAGGGGTTGGCATGGGGCGTGGTCCGGAGGCCTCGACCATGCCCCCGGGCCGGCGCCACGCCCCCGGGCCCGCCCCCGAAACACCGCGTCGTTTCGGGAACGCCCCGTCATTTCAGGAACGCCCCGGACACGCCCCCTCCCTCCCCGTTTCGAAAGCCCCGGGACTTACGCGCGTCCCGGGGCTTTACGCGCGCTGGCAGCCTATGCAAAATAGGCGCGCCGGCGCGCGAGGGCCCTGCGCGCGTAACTCCTGCCGGAATTACGCGCGCAGGGGTTTTAAAATCCGCCCCTAAGTGAACTTAATAGCAGGTAATGGACTTCTCCTCCAAGAACTTATCCAATCCTTTTTTAAACATAGCTATACTAACTGCACTAACCACATCCTCTGGCAACAAATTCCAGAGTTTAATTGTGCGTTGAGTAAAAAAGAACTTTCTCCGATTAGTTTTAAATGTGCCTCATGCTAACTTCATGGAGTGCCCCCTAGTCTTTCTATTATCCGTAAGAGTAAATAACCGCTCCTTTCTTTGCCTTTCCTTGGTTTAATGTATCCCCCCAACCCCTGTTTTTTGTAATTTCCATTCTATAGTTTCGCTATAAACCGATATGATGTCTCTACGAATATCGGTATATAAGACTCTTTAAATAAATAAATAAATAGATGTCTTTGCCCAGAGCTTAAATCTGGCCTTAAATGTGAAATTTAATTCAAAACAATGACAAAACTTATGATAAGAGAGGAAAAAAACTGATAACACTATGCACAATCTTTATGAGAATCTCCTTCTCTGCTTTATTACATAACTATAGTAGTATGCACATTTGCATTGTGCCATACAGTAAAATACTTTTGATTCTTTGATATAATTTGAGTGAAGAATAATGGATGGCATGCTATATTTCAAACTTCAGCTACATTCATGTCTTTAATATTCAACACTGTTCCAGAATTGCTACTTGTTTCATTAATTTTTCCACTGAAGCTTTATTGCAAAAGGGTATTATTGCTGAAAGATTGATCAGAGCTTGAATTCCTGATAAGTTTTAACCAGTCTGAAAGCATTCAAGGTAAAGAAGCAATAAGATGAAATACATATTCTAGTATACAATAAACAAAATCAAATTGTAGCATGAAGTGCTCATATAGTAAGAACCTAAGAAAAATTTGCTAGTATATATGCAGCATACCATGCTTCCTGATGGATAGCTGGAAAATAATGCTTTTAGGGCCAATGATTAACCAATAGGAATATTAACAGTGATAGAAAATAGGATTCTTAAAAGACACAGTCCATTGTATTGAATTTATGTTTTCTTCCCAAGGGCAAATGTGAGAATGTTTAATATACGGGTAGGGAAAAGAAGAGTGATAAATGCTGGATGGACTTTCTCTGTAGTTCCTGTCTGCACTCCCAGAGAAATGAGGCTGAGTTTAATCAGAATTGGCAAGACATGTCAGCCTACAGCTGATCAAAACATATTCAAGCTTGATTTGTGTCCCCATAGATGTACTTTTTGTCACTTGTATCTGATTTATTTATCACGTTCTCCCCTGCTACATTGATTCTACATCATTTTAGTTTATTTTCCATTCCATAAGCTGGCTTTCCTTCCACTGTGATTAATTTGGTCCAAAGATATTCTACATGCAATATGCACAATTAAGGATTCAATGAGTGCAGTATAAAATCTTGCAAAAGAAATGTACATAAAAACCTAAGAACATAAGAACTTGCCATGCTGGGTCAGACCAAGGGTCCATCAAGCCCAGCATTCTGTTTCCAACAGAGGCCAAACCAGGCCAGAACAACCTGGCAATTACCCAAACACTAAGAAGATCCCATGCTACTTGTTGCGGTTCCAGTCGCGGCAGCCGCGACTGGGCCCTTACCTCTTTGGTCCCGGCTCGTCTCTGAGGGTCTATGCCCTGTTTCGCGGCATCTCCGTGGGGGGGATGCTGCCGAGAAGCCCTGCTTGGACGCCGTCCCCCTAGGCGTGCGCGCGCAAGCCGCGCTTATGAAGACTGTTTCCCGCCACTGAAAGCTCCGCCCTATCCGTGACGTCAGATGCCGCGGCCTATGTAAGGCCACCGCGGAGCCCAGGACTTTGCCTTGCAACAGGGTTCCTTGCGGTTCTCTGTTGCGCCGTGCCCCGGAGTGTGCTATTGCGTTAACAACTCCGTTCCTGCCTGAGACTTGTTTCACTCCGTGCCCAAGTCTTGCTTATGTTTGGCTTGCTTGCAGTAACCTGTTCTGCTTCAGTTCCAGCTTGGTTCCAGTAGCCAGTCCTGCTTCAGCTCCTGTCTGGTTCCAGTAGCCAGTTCTGCTTCAGTTCCAGCTTGGTTCCAGTAGCCAGTCCTGCTTCAGCTCCGGTCTGGTTCCAGTAGCCAGTCCTGCTTCAGCTCCTGCCTGGTTCCTGTAGCCAGTCCCGCTTCAGCTCCTGTCTGGCTCCAGTAGCCAATTCTGCTTCAGCTCCGGCTTGCTTCAGTTCCAGCCTGCTGCAGTCCCTGCCTGTCCGCTCCAGTTCCAGCTGCCGTGATCTCCTAAGTCCCAGCGGCCTGGCTCCCAAGGGCTCCTCCTGGGGGAGTACCGGCTTCCAGGGTGAATCACCTAAGTCCCAGCGGCTGGGCTCTTACGGGCTCCTCCCGGCTTCCAGGGTGAAGCTCTCGTCCAGCTCCTGCTTGGTACCCGCCTCCCGACCTGTCACTCACTAGAGATTATAGTACACCTCTCCCCAGTCTCTCACAGGTCGGCCCAAGGGTCCACTAAACAGCTCATTCACAACAGATTGCAAGGCCATGGACTCGGCCGAGGTACCAGGACCCCAGGATCTTCCTGGGTTGGCATTACAGCTACAACAGCAACAACAGTACCTGGATGTCCTGGCCGGATTGTTTGGGCAACTGGCTGCTCGAATGGATGCCCACGATACTCGTTCTTCGCCTGCTGTGGGTCCAAGACCCGAGGATGCAGCCTCACCCGTGACTCAGCTGCCACCGCCTGCTCGCTATGCTGGAGACGCTAGGATCTGCCGTGGGTTCTTGAACCAGTGCTTCGTGCGCTTCTCTCTATTGCCCCGGCAGTTTCCCACGGATTCCGTCAAAGTAGCGTACATTCTCTCCCTGCTCGATGGAAAGGCCCTGGTGTGGGCCTCCCCCCTTTGGGAGCGTATCGACTCCTCTTTGGACGACTTGCAGCAGTTTGTCACCAACTTTCGCCAAGCCTTTGATGAACCAGCCCGCCAGGCCTCCACCACGTAGGATTTGCTACAGCTTCACCAAGGATCTCGTTCCCTGGCGGACTATGCTATGGACTTCAGAACTCTCGCTCAGGAAGTAGATTGGCAGGACGATAACCTTAGAGCCATTTTCTTGGAAGGGCTGTCAGGGCGCATCAAGGACGAGATTGCCGCCCGGGATCTCCCAGAAGACCTTAATGCCCTCATTAACATGGCTGCCCATATCGATTGCCGCCTGCAACAGCGAGCACAAGCGTTATGCACGACAAAGCACAGCCCTGCCCGCAGTTATCCACGCCTGCTGCTCTCACCCAGGCCTGCCCGTTCTGATGTTTCTGCCTCTGAACCCATGCAGCTGGGACGTGCCCCACTCTCCCCTGAGGAGAGACAATGCCGCCGCTCGATGGGCTTGTGCCTTTACTGTGGTCAGAAAGGCCATTCCTTGGCACACTGCCAGGAGCGTGCGGAAAACTCCAGAACCTAGGAGGTCGGGAGGAGCTCCTCCTAGGTTGTGCCACAGCTTCTCAGAGTATGATACCGATTACCTTGGAATTTCCCGGAGGATCTTTGGAAACCCTCGCCTTCCTGGATTCCAGAGCCGGAGGTAATTTTATCCAGCAAGACTTGGTCTCTCAACTGCGGATTCCTACGCAGAAACAAGAGGTTCTGCTTCGAATTACCTCCATTCAGGGAATGCTCCTTCCAGGCCGCATAGTGACTGCCACGGCTCCCATCACAGTCCACACCGGGGCGATCCACTCGGAGGAGATAGCCTTCCTGATTCTTGAAAAGGCTGTCCACCCCGTGGTGCTGGGGCTGCCGTGGCTCCAAAAGCACTCGCCTGTGATCCAGTGGGATACTTGGCAAATCACTAAGTGGAGTCCCTATTGCCTCTCGCATTGTATGAAGGTTCCCAAGCCTCCAGCACTCCTGCTTTTGCACTCCGCCCTTGGACCTCCAGCTCCATTCGAGGACTTTACCGATGTCTTCTCGAAGACGAAAGCAGAAATCCTTCCGCAGCACCATCCATATGACTGTGCTATCGACTTGTTGCCCAGAACCATGCCACCGCGGGATAGGATATACCCCTTGTCCCTGCCCAAGACACGGGCCATGTCCGAGTACATCACTGAGAATCTGGAAAAAGGATTCATTCGCCCGTCAAAGTCGCACGCCGGGGCCGGATTCTTTTTCGTCAGCAAAAAGGATGGCTCCCTGAGGCCCTGTATCGACTACCGAGGGCTCAACGCGATCACGAAACGGGACCGCTACCCTCTCCCGTTGATCCCAGAGCTGCTTGACGGCTCCAAGGCGCCAAAGTCTTTACTAAGTTGGATCTACGCGGGGCCTACAACTTAGTTAGAATCCGTCCCGGGGCGAATGGAAGACCACGTTCAATACCCGGGATGGGCATTACGGATACCTCGTAATGCCCTTTGGCCTTTGTAATGCCCCTGTGGTCTTCCAGCACCTGATGAACGAGGTGCTATGGGAGTTACTTAACATCTGTGTGATCGTCTACCTCGACGATGTCCTGATCTACTCCCGTGACCTGCCTACACGCTGCCAGCATGTTCGCCAGGTGCTCCAAATCCTCAGAGAGCACAGCTTATAGCTATGAGAAAATTTCCTTGCCATTCCTGGGGTATATTGTTTCGGCTGATGGCTTCCAGATGGATCCGGAGAAGGTCGCTGCAATTAGGAACTGGCCGCGGCCGAGGGGTTTCAAGGCGTTACAGCGTTTCCTCGGCTTTGCTAATTTTTATCGGCATTTCATCCCTGGCTATTCCCACATAGTGGCTCCCCTGACTGTGCTCACCCGCAAGGGAGCCAATGCGGTGGACTGGCCTGCCCAAGCCTGCCAAGCCTTTGAAGATCTGAAAAGCTCTTTGCTACAAGACACATGCCTCCGCCATCCTGATCCTAGTCGGCCATTCGTGGTTGAGGTTGATGCCTCGAATGTGGCTGTTGGAGCAGTGTTGAGCCAGCACTCCGACACAGGACAGCTTCTCCCGTGTTCCTATTATTCAAGGAGGTTCTCCCCTGCTGAGAATAATTACGGGGTTGGCGACAAAGAACTCCTTGCTGTGAAACTAACTCTGGAGGAATGGAGGCAGTGGTTGGAGGGAGCCAATCATCCCTTCACCATTTATACAGATCATAAGAATCTCTCTTTCCTACGCCAAGCCCAGCGCCTGAACCCGAGACAAGCCCGGTGGTCTTTGTTCTTTGACCGGTTTGACTTCACTCTGCGGTATCGCCCTGGCTCAAAGAATGTGCGAGCAGACGCCCTGTCTCGGTCCACCGAGGTTGAAGAGACTCCTGAGACACCCCAGTACATTCTAGATCCCAGGAAGGTGTGTCTCGCCGCCACCTCCATCCCTTCCGAAGAGAAAACCGTAATCCCACACCGCTCTCGAAGGGCCATGCTGGCATGGGCCCACGAATCCCTCACTGGAGGGCATGAGGGCCGCAACGGGACCCTAGACCTCCTCAAACGGTATTATTGGTGGCCAACAGTAAGACAAGATGTTCGTCTCTTTGTCGACTCCTGCCCCACCTGTGCATTGCAGAAACCGCTTGGCGGGAAACCTAGAGAATTGCTACACCCTTTGCCTTTCCCGGTGGAGCCCTGGATGCACATCTCCACTGACTTTGTGGTGGACCTCCCAGCATCAGACGGGAACACGGTCATCTGGGTTGTTGTGGACCGGTTCTCCAAAATGGCACATTTTGTGCCCCTGTCGAAATTGCCTTCAGCGCCCGACCTGGCTAATTTGTTTGCTCTAACCAAACAAAAAAGGCACCTCTTGTGTGTTTTCTAATGTCGTAGCTCAAGAAAAATATATAATGGATGCAGTATAAAACAGAACACCCAGCTGGTGTAAAGGCGCCGCATCAGCAAGCCTGCCGATGTGTTCAATCTAAAGGACCTGAACCGTCCGGTCTACACATCATTTGCGGCTTGATGGCTGTGATCAGTTGTTGTAAACAAAATAAATTCCAGAAATTTTCAAAATAGCTCAAGAGAGCTTATCTCGTATATCAATTCAATTCTATCTTCCGACTAACCCGACAGTCATCTGCCGGTGATGCTTAAATTCTCTCTGATTCTGGCCCAATTGTACCATCGAGGGTGACCCAAACAATTTTTGCATGCATTCAGCTGTTTGAAATATTTAATGTGGCAATGTAAGCCTGCTTGAGTCAACTGAAAAACCATAAGCGCCCCGACTGTACCAATTTAGCCAACCCGACAGCGGCCGGTGTTTCGCTGCGGAACAGCAACTTCATCAGGGGTCGAAATCTAGGGAACAAATGTATGACCGTCAGAATACATCCAACTTTTCAAAACAAAAATAATGTACTTAACTGGAATCTGTGTTGACGAGCCGACCTGTTGATAGTGAACCAGTGGTTTCATGCCAATGTCTTCAAATTGGGACAGAGACCGCTACTCTCAGGCTTTGTTGATTAAATAGCCCGCAGAATTCTCAGCGGGATGATGTCACCATTACGTCATTGTCATGGCAACCATGTAAACAGAGTAGCCCAAAAATATAAATCACTCGTATTCTGATTATGTATATGTGTCTGAGAAGCTTAATAAAGGAAGATTTATAACTCAAGTGTGGAATTCAAACCAAAAGGATATATGGTATTAAGTAAATGAATCCAACGCTGTTCTTCCTGTAGTAACGCGGTATTAAAATCTTCACCACGCCAAGAAGGGAGATATTGTGTCAACACACATGCTCGTAAAGATTCAAAAGAGTGTGACTTATCCAAACAATGCGCTACCAAAGGAGCAGAAATACGCGCTTTGTTAAGACAAGATCTGTGTTCAATCAGCCTTGTTTTCAAGGAACTTTTCATCTTGCCCACATACCAATAATTACACAGGCATTGTATGATGTAGACAAATCCTTCTGTTGTGCAATCAGTATGTTGTTTCAACTTATGAGTCCAGTTTAATTTTGAGGAAAAAAAAATTGTTGAAGTCTCTATCATGATCCTGCAAACTGAACAGGCGCCACACGCTTTATGTGATCCAATTTCCTGTTGGTGAGTCTGTATAGTTGAATCAGAGTGAACCAACTGGTCTTTTAAATTGGTGCCACATGTATAAGCAAAACGTGGCATTTGTTGAAATTCAGAATGTAACTGTAAAATGTGCCAGTTGGAGCTGATAATTTGTTTAATTGTCTGCGTCATAGATGAAAAAGGGAGCACACATGTAAGTTGGTCAGCTGTGTCATTAGTCTTAGGTAAAAATAGCCACTCTCTGTGGGCAAATCTCACCCTAGTGTAGGCCCTTTTAATACACCGCTCTGGATATCCTCTGTTTAAAATTCTAGCTCCTAAAAAATCTGCTTGGACTCTAAATTCTGCGTTTGTGGTGCAAAGACGTCGAATACGAAAAAACTGACTAACAGGTAAGTTTTCTTTTAAGGTGCAGGGGTGAGTGCTGGAAAAATGAAAAATGTATTGCTAGCTACAGGCTTATGATACAAAGTAGTTTCAAAATGTCCTGAAATGTTGGTGATTGTGATATCCAGAAAATGTATTTCCTCTTTTTGAATTTCCGCAGTAAAACGTAGATGCGAATTACGTGCATTCAATCAATCTAGAAAAGAGGTCAAAGTTTCAGAAGTGTCAGACCACAGGACAAAAATGTCATCAATATACCTTTTCCATGTCATGATATGCTGAAAAAAAGGATTATTATTAGAGATGTGAATCGGAACCAGAATCGATTCGGATTCCGGTTCCGATTCACATGTGAGTTTTTTTGCATCGGGCCCGATCGCGGTTTTGTTTATCGGCTGTGCCCGAGCCGATAAACCAAAAACTCACCCCGACCCTTTAAAACTAACTCCTTAGCTTCCCCCACCCTCCCGTCCCCCCAAAAAAACTTTTTACAGGTACCTGGTGGTCCAGTGGGGGTCCCGGGAGCGATCTCCCGCTCCGGGCTGTCCTCCCGCTCCCGGGCCAGTGGCTGCCACTAATCAAAATGGCGCCGATGGCCCTTACCATGTGACAGGGTATCCGTGCCATTGGCCGGACCCTGTCACATGGTAGGAGCACTGGATGGCTGGCGCCATCTTGTGCTCCTACCATGTGACAGGGGCTGACCAATGGCACCAGTAGCCCCTGTGACATAGTAAGAGCAAAGGCTATCGGCCCCATTTTGAATACTGGCAGCCGACGGTCAGAGTGCAGGAGGTCACTCCCGGACCCCCGCTGGACTTTTGGCAAGTCTTGGGGGGGTCACTGTTGGAAAAGGATGCTGGACTTGATAGACCCTTGGTCTGACCCAATATGGCATGTTCTTATGTTCTTATATCCTCTGGCAATGAACTCCAGAGCTTAACTATGCACTGAGTGAAAAATAATTTTCTTTGATTTGTTTTATGGACTTTTCTTCAAGACTTTTTTACAAACCTTTTTTAAACTCAGCTATACTTACAGCTTTTACCACATTCTCCAGCAATGAATTCCAGAGTTTAATTATTGTTGAGTGAAAATAATGTTCTCCTATTTGACTTAAATGTATTACATAGTAACTTCATTGCATGTCCCCTAGTCTTTGTATTTTTTGAAAGAGTAAACATACACTTCACATTTATGTGTTCCATCCACTCCACTCATTATTTTATAGATTTCTATCATATCTCCCCTCAGCTTTCTGTTTTCTAAACTGAAGAATCTTAACCTCTTTTGCCTTTCTTCATAGGGAGTCCCCTTTATCATTTTAGTCTCCCTTTTCTGTATCTTTATTATTTTAGTTGCCCTTCTCTGTATCTTTTCTAATTCTGCTATGTCTTTTTTTAGATGTGGTGATCAAAATTGCCCACAATACTCAAGATGCAGTTACCCTGGAATGAGACAGAGGCATTATGATATCCTCTGTTTTATTTTCTTTTCCTTTTCTAATAATTCCTAACATTCTATTTGCTTTTTGGCTGCCACTGTATGCTGAACAGAGGATTTCAACATATTGTCCATGATGGTATCTAGATCCTTTTCGTAAGTGCTGACTCCCAATAATGAGCTTGTCATATGTACATCACCCTTTAGGTCAAATGCCATAATATATTGTGTAAAGCATATGTGCTTTCAAAGCCTCTTTTATTCTTTGGAAGTTGAAAACTAGATCATTTTTCTCAATAGACATGAATAATATATGAATAATTTTAATTTTCAGATCCATGATTATTTTTAGATGTTAATTGAAAAAATGTTTGTTACCTTGTGGTTATTACTTTAATTACCTGTAGGTAAGATTTACTTAAATCTTTTACAAAAGCATGATTTTATGCTAAATAGAATATATAGTGGGTGGTTCTTTAAAGGTAAAAGAACTGATTCATTCTGTGCTTTTCCCATATGAAGTAAATGGGGAAAACAGGAAGAATCAGGCCCTAAATATTCAACATTGCTTTACTAATACTAAGGGCTTGTATTATGTACTGTGGATTACATTAACTTGCAAACTGAGAATAAATTATTGTGGGCCATTATAAGACAATGACCTGTGATCATTTATTCATAGTAACTCCAGCTGGAGGAATCTTTTAATAAGCAATATAAACAATAACAGCATTTGTTAGTGCATTTATTTGCTTATTTAGCAGTTATTTATTTTGGTTGCTATTTGGTGGAATTTTCTGTGTATTTAAAATGTAGATGGTTTCAAAAACCATGATTATTATTTCTTTTTTTAATAACAATATGTTGCCTCATTAAAAACTAATATGCACCATTAATCTTCTGAATTTTCCAGAGGGTCTACTGTTAACTGGAAATTCAGCAGCAGGCAGTGGTTATGGCTGATTGCTTTAAAACTCTTTGGCTCAACAGCAGATGTTGTTTACATGATACTCATTCCTCTTACTGTCATCTGCAATGAGATAGTATTCAACATCTGCATTTAAACACAAAAAAGACCCCAAGATTGATATTAAAAAAAATCTGACAATTTCCATATTTGTTTATTGTTTAACAGCAGACTAAAAGAATGGGAACTCTCATAAGTACACAAAGAAGTATTTGATACCTTTACAACTGCTCAAGCATCAATTATCATCACTCAAATTTTTCCATAAAAGGGCTAGATGTGTTGTTATATTTGGTCAGGGAAATAATCTATATAAATAAAAATGTTAAATAGTTTGTACGTTGTCGCTAATCTCGCCAACCTCTTAACCGAATGCGTTCAAATTTGCACACAACATTCACTTCCCATACGGGAAGGATCTTATACACTTACATTACATATAGGTCACACCTGTGACAGGTAATACAAGTTTAAAAATTGCTTACACAAAACAGCGACATCTGGTGGCTGTCAACGCAAGCGCAACCTCTTACACCTTTCACACACACTCACACACCACACCCCACCCCCACACAGGGCTATTGTCTTTCATTCACACTCCCTCATAACACACAGAAATCCACACTCATCACACCACACACCCCCACCCACACGCCTGCCAATGTCACTTACTTCACCCACCCTCCCAAAACACACCAAAATACGAATTCCTGGCTGCTACATTGGGAAGCCACGCATTTCACACACCCTCCGAATTTAAATTAAAGTACCCTCTTCCACCCACGCACGCACTGCACTCCGATCACACACTATACCTGATACAAGTCCATGCTTCTCCGCCAGCACCACAGGAACGATCCAGGACACATCGCATTCAGTAGGGCCGTCGGATGCCAGCAACCAAAATGGTGCAGGCGGACCTTGCCCTTACTATGCTATACGGAGACAACAATGACATCGGTACACCATGTGACATAGTAAGGGCATATGTCGGTGCCATATCCTCAGCGGACATTTGCCCTTACTAGGTCAGGAATCATGACACACCATTTTCACCGGTGAAGTTTTGCGACATGGCAGCCGGCTGAACAAACCCTAGCACACACCCTCGCCACCGGCTGGCAGTTTACACAGGTAGCCGGGGAGGAGCACGGTGGGGGACCGTTCTTATTTTCCGCCGCGCGTTTTTCACGGGGGGGGGGGGGGGGCACTCATTCTCCACTTCTCCCGAGAGGGGGGCTGTAGCGTGGGTTGCTCTATTTCACCGGGTTGGGGGGGGGGGCCAGGAAGGCATGCTTGCATATTTAAACTATTCTTTGCTGGTGCTGTTCATTTGGGGTAAAAAAACAAAACAAAACACAAACTGTAACCTTTACTGCTCTGTTCTGTTTTTTCAACTTAACCAGGCTCAGCTACTGCACCAATTGCTTTCACATTTGGACACAACCTTGCTTTCACTTTCGGCAAGGTTCTTCTCTATCTAAATTACATAGATGTCACACGGTTACAGAAAAAAACATGTTTTTACATGTGTGTGGGGAAAACAGCAACATCTGTTGGACAGACATGCAACTCACGCTATCTACCTTGGGAAATGAAGCTGCTGTACTGCGCATGCGCGGGCGGGAGCACACGTCGGGCACAGCGGGACCAACATGGTGCTGGGAGGGGCAGCAGCGATGCATGTCGCGCACAGCGGGACCAACATGGCGCTGGGAGGAGCAGCAGCGGCGGACCAGCAGCAATATCGGACGTGGTGGTGTCGGCCGGCCGAAATTCGACACCTGGGAGGAGCTGCGACGGCGATCTGGTATGGCTCACGTGCACGACAGGGAGGGATCCTCGCTGACCTCGCACCTTTGGGAGCGGGCCACGCAGAACCGCACAAGAGGGAGAGGGACGGGGGGGAGGGGGAGCTGGGAGGGCATTGCGAGCCGGAGGGGATCAGAATCAGGGAAGGATATTGAGAGAGGGTGCGGTGTCACTGTCAAAAGGGTAGGGAGTAGGTGGGGAGAGGTGACAGTGAGGGGAGGGTGAATGAAGGGGGCAGTGAGTGTCAGTGGAGAGACACAGAGGGGAGAGGTGAGTGTGAGGGGTGAGAGTTGGAGTGGGGACAGGGGAGTGAAGGGGGGGTTAGTGACCGAAGGGGGAGGGGTGAGTGTGAGGGAAGAGAGTTGGAGTGGGGACAGGGGAGGAAAGGGGGGGTGAGTGACCAAGGGGGAGGACGATGTGTGACTGAGGTATATGAGCAAGGGGAAGGGGGAGGGGGGGGGAAGAACACTAGCTGTGCCCGGCCACTGCAACGCGTGGCCGGGCACAGCTAGTGTATTATAAGGTATAAGCAATGCATGCTTAATTTTATTGTTCTCAACAGATACACACACTGGGAACAATGCATAAGTCTCTCTCCTTTGAAAACACTACATTAGTTACTGAATGAAAATCATGGCAATCTGTAATTATTTCACTCAGGAAGGTTTTAAGGTAGGGCTTTGCCTTGTTCTGGTGATATCACAGCCAGACAGACACCCACAAAGAATATGCATGAAATTAATGACTTTGAAGTAGACTGGTAAGGCATGACCTCTGTTTGGAAGGTCGCAGATCCCCCTCCAACTACTGGCAGAGGTGTAAAATAATCTCCTTATTAAACCTGAACCTGCAAATCACTTGCTCCTTAAATAGGCCCAAAACTGTTTCCTGGGCATATGTATCCTCTCCATGTAGTACCTTCTTCTCTGTTGCTCTCCCTCAGCTGATGCAGATTCCATACAATCCACATATTTATTGCATTATTTGTAGCATTTGACATCCCCACCAGTATACCCTAACCCGCCACCAGCACACTCTCACCCATTATCACTATTGCTGGCATTATGGATGTGTATTCGTTTGAAACAAATGGATAAAATGCAACAGATGAGTCCATTTTTTGTTTCATTTGTGGATCCCCCAAAACAAATGGAGAGGTCCCATGAATTTAAACACTAATTTTCATCTTATTCATTTATGTTAACCATTCAAGTCTATGGTCCTTTCATGTATATGGCTGAGTGAAGTGAACAAAACAGGTGCAAGGTCTACTTGTAACTATAGCAACCAACTGTAACCTGTGTGACATCACTGCCTCCTGAGAGCTGAGGTGGGACAAATTGACAAGAAGACAAGATGAAAGAAAAATAATGGTGAATCATCTTTTCAACTAACCTATAGAATCCATCTGGATAAAATGACTATGAGATCCACCCACTGAAAGGTCTAAACATGTGCAAGAAATTCTCTGTCTCCTCTCTAGAAGTTGTTAGTGAAAGATCTTGCTTTAAGAAGCTCCCTGAAAATTCAAAGTTTTTTTTAAGTTCGCTTTTTTATTTGTAAAGGATTATTTCTGATTTTCTCTGCTGCAGATGTTTCATTCACTGCTTTGGAAAGACAAAGGCAGTTGTACTGTGTTTTCTCTGATCACTGGGGGAGGGTCAGAGTGTGGAGATTGAAGTAGTGCTTTTTTCTTTGTCTGTCTGAGTCTAGTGCTATGCAGTGAGGTTATTATTCTGGCAAGTGAAGATTAAGAAGAGTCTTGCCAGATGCCAGCCTAAATGGTTCTGTTTAACTTTCTAATATTTCTTATATGTGGAAAAGTGTACTGCACAGCACACATATATACACTGTGGGGCGGATTTTAAAAGGCGCGCGAATAGCCTACTTTTGTTTGCGCTCCAGGCGCAAACAAAAGTACGCTGGATTTTAGTAGATACGCGCGGAGCCGCGCGTATCTGCTAAAAACCTGGATCGGCGCGCGCAAGGCTATGGATTTTGTATAGCCGGCGCGCGCCGAGCCGCGCAGCCTACCCCCGTTCCCTCTGAGGCCGCTCCGAAATCGGAGCGGCCTCGGAGGGAACTTTCCTTTGCCCTCCCCTCACCTTCCCCTCCCTTCCCCTACCTAACCCACCCGCCCGGCCCTGTCTAAACCCCCCCCTTACCTTTGTCGGGGGATTTACGCCTCCCGGAGGGAGGCGTAAATCCCCGCGCGCCAGCGGGCCTCCTGCGCGCCGGGCCGCGACCTGGGGGCGGGTACGGAGGGCGCGGCCACGCCCCCGGACCGCCCCGGGCCATAGCCATGCCCCCGTACCCGCCCCCAAAACGCTGCCGACACGCCCCCGAAACGCCGCGACGACCGGGTCCGCCCCCGACACGCCCCCGACACGCCCCCCTCGGAGAACCCCGGGACTTACGCGAGTCCCGGGGCTCTGCGCGCGCCGGGAGGCCTATGTAAAATAGGCTTCCCGGCGCGCAGGGCCCTGCTCGCGTAAATCCGCCCGGTTTTGGGCGGATTTACGCGAGCAGGGCTCTGAAAATCCGCCCCTGTATGTGGATATGTGTGTGTGTGTGTGTGTGTGTGTGTGTGTGTGTGTGTGTGTGTGTGTGTGAAACAGACATTTCTGCACACAGTAGAGTGATAGTGGTGGTAGAGTATCAACACATTTCTTTGTAATACCAAACACTTAGAAGGAACTTTAAATTCTATTATGCCACTGAGAAGAAAAGGCAGAGGAGGGAATGACAGCCTTGGCAGGAATAAAAGTTTTCCTGCAGAACCAGCCAAGCCTAGTAGCAGTGCTGCCCCTAAACTGAAAAGAGACTTTCTTAGTTACAGAATTGTAAGAGTGGAAGACAGCTCAAAGCAGAACACTGACACATGTTGAACTGTTGTTCACATGGAAATCTCCTCCACCTCAGCCTTCAAAATTCTCGTTTGTTTATCTATGTCCACCAGATTTTAAAAACCCAGCGAGAGCTCACTAGACACCAACGGAAACACTCCACTCTAGGGTTAAACCCATTCTAGAGAGCCCTTTCCTGCACAAAGGAAAGGGAACTCTCCCCGGGGCCAGCCTGTCTTGCCCCTATCAAAACCACAAGGACCAGACTATCTTAGCTCTGCCAGCCTGCCTTGCCCTTATCAACTTTCTGCCACTCTGCCTTGCTGCCATACACCAGATGACTCACTCTACTCCTTGTGGTGTTTTTGCCACTATTATGGTTCCTCAGTGTGTTGGTGCTAGTCTTTCTGCTGCTTTGTCACTTTATCAGTGCCTTGTGGTTTTTTCTGACACTCTTTCTGCTTGCTATGTTCCCCCTTCATTGTGCTGTAGGATGTTGATGCCACTTGTCTTGCCACTTTGCCTGTCGTGCTGCCTTCGAGGGTTCATGCAACTGTCATCGGTGCTCTCTTTTGAAACTGTGATGTTTTTGACACTCTCGCTGCTGCTTTGCACCTCTATTAAAGCACTCTTGCCACTCCTGGTACCCCTTTGCCCCTTTACAATGCCTTAGGCTATTCATGCCACTTTGGTGCCACTTTGCTACAGTCTACCGGTAAGTACCTTGGAGCTCTTTTCTCATTCTGATGATTGCTCCCCAGAAGTTTCATAAGAATTGATAAGAAAACCTCAATTCTGGAGCCAAAAATAGGCTGCAAATACTTCCCCCATTGACTTTAATGGGGAAATGGACAACAAGTAAAACTAATCATCAAATTGGTTTCCCCCCTATGAAACTAATACAACGAATTTGGGTCCCCGTGAAATGAAAACCGAATCGAAACAAACTTTTTCTTTCTTCACATCTCTAGCCTGTAGTCCAGAGTCAATTGTGCAGCTCAGCTTTCAGCCTTGTTTGGATAAAGCTGAGTTCGAATTTTCAGACTTTTAGTGCATTCTCCTATTGCCCTTTGCAGCCCACTGCCATCTTGGTTGATTATCCAGTTTAGGGGCCTGATCCGCCATCTTGGGCACGCTGAAAGAAAGGTGCAATCCCACTTTCTGGAAGGCCATCACTGCATCCGAGACAGTTTTTCCCTGGTTGAAAAGTGTAACCTAAAAGGGAAAACCCAGTGATATCGGACCTGTTCCATGTGCAGCGCTCAGGTTATCTCGGGCATCTCAAAGTGCTTGCAGAGGGTAGTAGAAACCAGATCTTAGAAAACAGAAACAGTATGGCCTTCCCAGGTCCACTCTGGTCGGGTGCAGGCTGCTGCATAGATCAGTGATTTTTGATGGAAGCTGTGGAAAAAAAACACAAAGACTCTGGCCTTATTATCAGACCATGGGCCTAATGCCCTGTGGGCTCTTTCAGTTTTCACTGGAGGAGAGAGGTCAGTACTGCCATCTGCATCATTAGATTGTGCATTGAGAAAGAAGGTACATAGTTTTAAGGCCACTGCCTTTGCATCCGCATAAGCTGCTGTCTTGGGGATCCCTCTAAATCTTAAATTACATAATCTAGAATGATTTTCGAGATCCTCAATATTTTCACTTAGGAATTGGTGTTCTTTTTGTAGCAGTTTTACTGCACCTCAGTAGTATTAATAGAGTTGGCATGACCCTTTACTCGGATGTTGAGATCATCCACGCGAGAACCCAGGTTTGCTAAGTCCTCTCTCACCTCGGAAATTGAAGCTAGAAGCTCTTTCTTATGTTGCTTCAGATCAGATCGCAATTCAATGAACCAGCCTCTCATCTCCTCTTTGGAAGGCAGGTTGGAAGGATTAGTGCTGAATAAAGCTGTCGGCTTGTTCTTATCTGGTGCAGCATCAGCGTCATTGACCGGGGCCTGGTCGTCCTCACCAGCTGTAATTTCAGCGGCATGCTTGCTGAAGGCAAAATGTTTTAAATCTGCAGTTTTACGCTTAATGGTCATTTCAAAGGAGTAAGCAAACAAGTGTCAGCTAGCAAGGACAATAGATCGCTAAAAAGCAGCATTTTTTCAGTGTATAAGCAACCGGGGGTAGGAGCTCTCGTTTCAGGCATCCATTTTAGTTGGTAACAGAACAGCACCCCCCCCTTACCAGGATATTTTTTTTACAGATATGTGGGTAAAGTAGTGCTCTGTCTCAGAAAAATAACATCAATATGGGGTTCTGGCAGGCCTTCTGCCATCGCCCTCCCCAAGGAATCATCAACGTGCTGGCCCAGATCACCTCTCCAACCCCTTTATCATGTGAACCAGAAAGCAGATAACACCATGCTGGCAATTGCCTTCCCCCTTCCCTCTATCCCTTCCTCCCCCCAAAAATTTGAGATTATTTAATATCCCCCCCCCCAAACCACCACATCCTCCCTGGTACCTGATCCTTTCCCACCCATCCAATACCTTAACAAAAAGGCCCACTAAAGTACTGGGTAGGAGAGCATTTTGATGAATCTAGGGGTCAGTTTACAAACAAATGACCTATTTTGTGATCTTAAAATTAGTGATTAAGTCAAAGCAAGCCTTGTCACTCAGCAGTAGATTGGACAATTAAATACCTTGGGCCTGATTCAAATCTTTCACACAGCTGCTGTTAAGAATATTCTTGCTGCAAAAGGTGCATTATCTCAATAACATTTCTTCTTTTAGAAGAACGTGCATTATCTCAATAACATTTCTTCTATAAACATCTCCCTCCTGTGCCAGGAGGGAGATGTTTATAGCCAAATAATTGCTTATGTGGATATGATGTAGCCAGATAAAGGACTGAATATGGCACATTAGTTGTTTAGAATAATAACTTTAGAGTTGCCTTTCTAAATGGCTTTTGATGAATGACCTTAGGATATAGAATGCAGTAGTACAGAGAAGGTTGTTTATAGTATACCCACAAATCATGTACACAGCTGTCTCTGATGCAGGCAAGACTCACATGCTTTCAATGTGTTCCACAGCAGCAGGATATCACACACAATAGTAGAGATGTGAATCGTAACCGGAATCGGTTATGATTCTGGTTCCGATTCACATCGTGTTTTTTTTTTTTGTCCGGCCCGATCGGGTTTTTTTTATCGGCTGCGCCCGAGCCGATAAACAAAAAACCCACCTCGACCCTTTAAAACTAATCCCTTAGCTTCCCCCACCCTCCCGACCCCCCTCAAAAGTTTTTACAGGTACCTGGTGGTCCAGTGGGGGTCCCGGGAGCGATCTCCCACTCCCGGGCCGTCGGCTGCCACTAATCAAAATGGCGCCGATGGCCCTTTGCCCTTACCATGTGACAGGGTATCCGTACCATTGGCTGACCCCTGTCACTTGGTAGGAACACTGGATGGCCCGCGCCATTTTTAAAGATGGCGCCGGCCATCCAGTGCTCCCTCCATGTGATTTTTTGTGTGCCGTTTTTCCCGCCCTTCCCCAAAACAATAAGAGAAACCCCACGAACAATTTTGTGGGGTTTTCCTATCGGTTTCGGGGAGCCCCCGATTTCTGGCGATTTTGAAAATACCGTACAATATTTTCAATCGTCAGAAGCCCGATTCACATCCCTACACAATAGTAGCTATGACATGTTTACAGTTCTGCTACATTGGAACACACTGAAAGCTGTTGCTACATGTGTGCTACTCCCACACTCTATGTTTGCATTGCACAAGTGAAGCTAGTGCTATTTGACCTCAGAAAACAGATTTGAGGAGCAATGTGTAACACTCACCACCCATTTGCCAAGGAATGGTGTCTTGTCTTGGGCTGGCAAGTCACATCCAAGTAACAGCTTTCAATCTGTTCACTTATAGCTCACCAGTATGCATGATGTCACAGTACTTCTTACCTTGCCATCTGGTGCAGCTGCAGCTGAACCTACAGAGTATACATGTATAGTAAGGTTTTCCTTAGTAGGCCTCCTCCAAGAATATACACTTTACTATATATGGGCATTCTGTGTTGAAAAGCCATAGGATGCTTGTAGACTCTCTTGGGAAGGTCTGTTTACAAGGACAGGAACAAATTAGATGATGTGTAGTCTTGACCATCAGCACGAAAGGTGTTTCACAGCGTTTTCAGCATAGTGCAGATGCACATCTTCAATGTAGATGTTCTCCACTACATCTAGGCCTAATAAACTACATTGGGCCTGATAGAGTATATTCTATATTCTTATGGGTGAAGTCAGGACATAGGAAATGATTACATCCCCTTCATTCATAATGAGTAGTGTTGGCTTCCTAGCCAAGGTAAAGATTGTTGTCTCAGTAGATATGCATGTGTAATTGTGTACATATATACAGACACCAGTCATGTGTGTGTGTATATATATATATATATACATATATATATATATATATATATATATATATATATATATATATATATACATATATATATATAAGTTTGGGATGTTAACATCTGGATGTGTGTGTCTCTCTCTGTCATTTAGGGTGTGTGGCATCAGTGTTTACAAAACTGCTTTATATCTGCCTCTATGGCTATATTATTGCACTGACTCCTTTGGGCACCTTCATAGTCCTCCTAAAGGGCCCTTACAAGTAGTGTGTTGCTATGTTGCTTCATTCCCAAAATGTCTCAGGAACATATGTGTGTGTTTTTGGGTGTATCATTAATATATGTCAGCTAATTACAATACAGCAAAAGGGTAGCTGGCCTTGATGCCTAGGCACAGGCTGAAGCCTTGGCCTTGTACAGGCTTATGCCACAGAAGGTCACTTCAACCTCGCCCTAGTTCCCACACAATTCTCCAGCTTGGATTGAGGTCTAGACTTTGTGGATCCCCCCTCCTGGAATGGGTAAGTGGGGACCGGTGAAGATCTGACCCTGGCATTTTTCTGGATAAGAGAGATAGGTGGGGGGCACAGGAGACCCTAGGAAGCCCCATTTATTTTTTCCCTTTTTTGGGGGGGGGGGGGGGGGGCAATGTTTATTTTGGTTTTTTTGTTGTTTTTTTTTTTTTTTAAATAAAGAAATGAAAAAAACATTGAACAAAATTAAATTTGTGGGGGAAAAGCCTCCCACAAATTAAACAAAAAAATGAAATAAAATCCCCCCTCCCCCCTCCTACTCTTCACTCCATGGGCAAAGTGCTTTCAGCATCACATCTTATTAACTGGATAAATTTTGAGTGAGCACCTTGTTGCTCAAACAAATGTAGCCAAATAGCAGGTGGAAATATTCTAAATTCAGGTTGTATCCAGCTAACTCCAAAAGTTAGCCAGACAAAACTTTGAATATCAAATTCAGAGTGTTATGCAGGACAAAGAACAGAACTACATCTGTTTTATTTTGTAATTCTACCTTTGTCCATGCTGTGTGATAGTTTCTGCTTCCATAAGTTGAATGTAATGGTGTCTTACTTTCTGATACCTAAATACAGTAAATACAAGTCTTTTGAAAGATGGATACTAGCTTCCAACTGGTGAAGGTTTTATTGCTATGGTGACTTGTTTTACTGTTTGGTTTAATATTTGAGAGCTCGTTTGGTTTAATATTTGAGAACTCCTCATCAGATAACTGATTGCAGTGTTTAGTAAGGAACTGATGAAGGATTTTAAAAAAATGGAACAAGTGCTTTGTGTTCATAATAGCTCTTTGTTCTTTACAAAGACATAACTTTGATGTAAAGTATTGAACTTTCTGTCTTTAATCAACTACTTATTGTTTCAGGGCTTTCTATTTATACAAACTGGGAAGTAAAACTAATGCAACGCCTGTTTGAACAGAAGAGGAAAGACATTCACAATCAGAACAAATTAAAAGAAGAAATGTTTTTGAGATGATACGTTTTGCAGCAAGAATATTCTTAACAGCAGCTGTGTGAAAGATTTGAATCAGGCCCAAGGTATTTAATTGTCCAATCTACTGCTGAGTGACAAGGCTTGCTTTGACTTAATCACTAATTTTAAGATCACAAAATAGGTCATTTGTTTGTAAACTGACCCCTAGATTCATCAAAATGCTGTAATATCACAGGCCTAACACACACAATAAGGAAAACAGCAACTTTAGTGTTATCACATGGCATCATACCACTTTGCAGTAAACTTTTGCATGAGAGAGAGAGAGAGAGAAGGAGAGTGAGAGAACACTATGTAGAAGGCCTTCAAAGTAGTCAAGTATTTATATCTCTATAGGAGGGGAAACTAAGAGCTCAAGGTGAGGTTTTGCTGGTGGTTTAGAGCTTAGAGGCCAGGTTTTCATGCATAATGAGATGTACGAACAGCACAGTATACCTAGGTGAAGATTTGACATCATTTGGAGTGGGGAAATTCTCACAAAGATGAAATTTTGTACTATGTTATCTTGCCCTAGCTTGATGGCACCCAGTTATAGAGTCTATCAAGCTAGAGCAAGAGAAAATAGTAGAAATGTCATCTTTGTGAGACTTTCCTCACTTCAAATGACATCAAATCTTCACTGCTATTTACTGTGCTGTTCGTACATCTCACTATGCAGGAAACCTGGCCCCTAAACTCTAAACCACCAGCAAAACCTAGGGATGTGCAAAAGGAAAACATTTGTTTCGATGTGTTTTTCGTTTCGCCGGGACCCAAATTCATTGCATTAGTTTCATAGAAGGGAAAACCAATTCATTGATTACTTTTATTTGTTTTCTGTTTTCCCATTAAAGTCAATGGGGGAAGAATTTGCTGCCTATTTTTGGCTGCAGAATTGGGGTTTTCTTATCAATTCTGATGAAACTTCTGGGGAGCAATCATCAGAACGAGAAAAGAGATCCAAGGTACTTAGACTGTGGCAAAGTGGCACCAAAGTGGCATGAATAGACAAAGGCACTGTAAAGGGGCAAAGGTTTATCAGGAGTAGCAAGAATGCTTTAACAGAGGTGCAAAGCAGCAGCGAGAGTGTCAAAAACACACCACAGCTTCAAAAGAGAGCAGCGATAACAGTTCCATGAACCCTCGAAGGCAGCACGACAGGCAAAGTGGCAAGACAAGTGGCATCAATATCCTACAGCACAATGAAGGGGGAAACATAGAAAGCAGAAAGAGTGTCAGAAAACAACCACAAGGTGCCGATGAAGGGAAAAAGCAGCAGAAAGACTAGCATCAACACAGTGAGGAACCATGATAGTGGCAAGAACACCACAAGGAGTAGAGTGAGTCATTTGGTGTATGGCAGCAAGGCAGAGTGGCAGAAACTTGATGTGCAGAGGACCCGCATACGTTGCATTCGGTACTCATATTCGTCGGAGAGCAAATACATTGCATTCGGCAATGGGGCCCCCTATACATTCATGCATTCATTCTTATTCGTTTCCCGGTTAAAATTTAATTAACTACAACCCCCCATCCTCCTGACCCCCCTAAGACTTACCAAAACTCCCCGGTGGTCCAGCGGGGCGTCCGGGAGCCATCTACTGCACTCATGCCGTCGGCTGCCAGTATTCAAAATGGCGCCGATAGCCTTTGACCTTACTATGTCACAGGGGCTACCGGTGCCATTGGTCAGCCCCTTTCACATGGTAGGAGCAATGGACGGCAGGCGTCATCTTGTGCTCCTATCATGTGACAGGGGCTGAACAATGGCACCGGTAGCCCCTGTGACATAGTAAGGGCAAAGGCTATCGGTGCCATTTTGATTACTGGCGGCCAACGGCCCGAGTGCAGGAGATCGCTCCCGGATCCCCGCTGGACCACCAGGGACTTTTGGCAAGTCTTGGGGGACCCTCTTGATCCCCCAAGACTTGCCAAAAGTCCCTGGTGGTCGAGCGGGGGTCCAGGAGCGACCTCCTGCACTCGGGCCATAGGCTGCCAGTATTCAAAATTGCTACCAGTGCCATTGGTCAGCCCCTGTGACATAGTGAGGGCAAAGACTATCATGCCATTTTGAATACTGGCTACACCCGGGGAGAGTTCCCTTTCCTTTGCCCAGGAAAGGGCTCCCTAGAATGGGTTGTTGGCCCCTAGAGTGGAGCACGAGCCTTCAAGGTGTGTTGAGTTGACATGGAGGAGGTTTCCATGGGAACAGCAGTTCTGGTTCAGCATGGGTCAACAGGTACTAAGAGATGGGCTGGCTACACCCGGTGAGAGTTCCCTTTCCTTTGCGCAGGAAAGGGCTCCCTGGAATGGGTTGGCCCCAAAAGTGTGGTGGCTACATTGGCATCTAGTGAATATCCAGAAGCTATTAACTGAAGTTATGCACTTCAGCTGATGACAAAGGATCATGAAGAGCTCTCAGAAATAAGAAAACTGCTATTCAACTCCAAATCTACAATATCAACCTATGTTGACTTTGTGCCGTACGGTGCCTCTGTAAACTATGGGAACACTGAGGATGAACT
This sequence comes from Rhinatrema bivittatum, assembly GCF_901001135.1. NCBI lineage: Eukaryota > Metazoa > Chordata > Amphibia > Gymnophiona > Rhinatrematidae > Rhinatrema > Rhinatrema bivittatum. The sequence goes on along the minus strand of NC_042618.1, from coordinate 270,680,128 downwards.
AGAATACAACTACCACCAGTTTTCTATAGTACTAGAAACATTAATGTTGGCACCTAAGAAAGATTTAGGGAAAATAATCCATATTATGAAGATCATGAAAACTATTGAGCATATGAAATATCCAAGCTCCAAGCTGGACAGACAGGCACAGCATTTCAGGTCTGGACAGTGGATGGAAAGGACAGTGGACAGACTGGCACAGTGCTTCAGATCAGGCCCTTGTAGGGACTTAAGGCCTGGATGGACAGGCACAGCATTTGAGGTCAGGCCCTTGTAGGGACGTAAGGCCTGGACAGTGGACAGACTGGCCCAGCATTTCAGGTCAGGCCCTTGTAGGGACGTAAGGCCTGGATGGACAGGAACAGCATTTGAGGTCAGGCCCTTGAAATGATGTAAGGGCTGGATGGACAGCGACTGGGTTTGAGGTCAAACCCTTGTAGGGATGTAAGGCCTGGATGGACAGGCACAGCATTTCAGGTCAGACCCTTGTAGGGACGTAAGATCTGGATGGACAGGCACAGCATTTCAGGTCAGGCCCTTGTAGGGACGTAAGGCCTGGACAGTGGACAGACTGGCACAGCTTTTCAGGTCAGGCCCTTGTAGGGACATAAGGCCTGGATGGACAGGCACAGCATTTGAGGTCAGGCCCTTGTAATGATGTAAGGGCTGGACGGACAGCGACAGGATTTGATGTCAAGCCCTTGTAGGGACATAAGGCCTGGATGGATACGCACAGCATTTGAGGTCAGGCCCTTGTAGGGACGTAAGCCCTGGACAGTGGATACTGCAGACAGGCACAGCGTGTGAGGTCAGGCCCTTGTAAATACCCAGAAGCTATTAACAGTACTTAATAGTTATGCACTTCAGCTGATGACAAAGGAGCTTGAAGAGCTCTCAGAAATAAGAAAACTGTTACTCAAGTCCAAATCTACAATATCAACTGATGTTGACTTTGTAGTTTACAAAGTGCCTCTGTAAACTATGGGAACACTGAGGATGAACTAGAGTACAACTACCACCAGTTTTCTATAATACTAGAAATATTAATGCTTGCATCTAAGAAATATTTAGGGAACATGGCCCATATTATGAAGGTCATGAAAACTATTGAGCATATGAAATATGCAAGCTCCAAACATCTTAATTACGCTTTTTATGTTCTTACATTCCAAATGTTGCAAAACAGGAAAAATAATATTCTGTAAAGACGTGATGCACAAATACATGAAACTGAAATTAGAAATACTAGAACTAAACTCAGGCAGGCACCGCATTTGAGGTCAGGCCTTTGTAGTGTCATAAGGGCTGGACAGTGGACGGACACTGCAGACAGCCAAAGCATTTGAGGTCAAGCCCTTGTAGGGACGTAAGGCCTGGATGGACAGGCACAGCATTTGAGGTCAGGCCCTTGTAGTGACTTAAGGGCTGGATGGACAGGCACAGTGGTTAAGGTCAGATCCTTGTAGTGACATAAGAGCTGTACAGACAGGCACAGCGGTTGAGGTCTGGTACATGTGCTAATATTATCTGGAGTATCTGAGGCAGTTGGAGCTGCTGCAAGGCTTTAAATTGCTTTTATTCATCTTGTGGAAATCCAAGCAAAGGCATGTTTATTTTCAAAAACACTAGCATTTTCATCAACTCTGGTGCCAATCTTGAGCAGTGAGGGCTCTTGATATCCCCTGTCATTGAAAATACACGTTCACTGGGCACACTGGTTGGTGGACATGACAGATATCGCTGAGCCACTTTGGCTAGGTATGGCCAGACACTGGTAGATAGTGGACTTCTGTGCCTAATATGCCAACGGATCTGTCTGCATGTCCTCTGTGGTCTCTATGAGATACCGTGTCACTGACATTTGTGCTTGTGTCTCCTTTGCTTGGTGTGCTGAGAATCCTTCTTGCCAGCTGCTTTCACTCTAGCCCATTCCAGAACAGATGCTTGTTTATGGGCAACATGGCTTTGGTGTACTGAAGTGGAGCAGGAAGTACTAGCTGTCGCTGACAGAGTGCTGCTCCTGCTTGGGCTAGCACTACTCTCTGAAGTGCCCACTGTTTCCTCCTCTGCTTCATGCCTAATCTTTCTCTGCCTATGGCACTCCTGTTCATTGACATAGAAACATAGAAACATAGAAACATAGAAATGACGGCAGAAGAAGACCAAACGGCCCATCCAGTCTGCCCAGCAAGCTTCACATTTTTTTCTCTTACTTATCTGTTTCTCTTAGCTCTTTGGTTCTATTTCCCTTCCACCCCCACCATTAATGTAGAGAGAGCAGTGATGGAGCTGCAACCAAGTGAAATATCAAGCTTGATTAGTTATGGGTAGTAGGGGAAGTAACCGCCACAATAAGCAAGCTACACCCATGCTTATTTGTTTTACCCAGACTGTGTTATTCAGCCCTTATTGGTTGTTTTTCTTCTCCCCTGCCGTTGAAGCAGAGAGCTATGCTGGATATGCGTGAAGTATCAGTTTTTCTTCTCCCCTGCCGTTGAAGCAGGATATGCATTGAAAGTGAAGTATCAGGCTTATTTGGTTTGGGGTAGTAACCGCCGTAACAAGCCAGCTACTCCCCGCTTTGTGAGTGCGAATCCTTTTTTCTTCTCCCCTGCTGTTGAAGCAGAGAGCTATGCTGGATATGCGTGAAGTATCAGTTTTTCTTCTCCCCTGCCGTTGAAGCAGAGAGCTATGCTGGATATGCGTGAAGTATCAGTTTTTCTTCTCCCCTATCGTTGAAGCAGAGAGCTATGCTGGATATGCGTGAAGTATCAGTTTTTCTTCTCCCCTGCCGTTGAAGCAGAGAGCTATGCTGGATATGCATTGAAAGTGAAGTATCAGGCTTATTTGGTTTGGGGTAGTAACCACCGTAACAAGCCAGCTACTCCCCACTTTGTGAGTGCGAATCCTTTTTTCCACATTTCCTCTTGCTGTTGTAGCTTAGAGCGATGTTGGAGTCACAGTAACCATGTGTATGTTTATTGAATAAGTGTATTATCTCCAGGCAGTAGCCGTCATTCTGGCGAGCCACCCACTCTTTATTGACAGCCTCTTGATTTTATGGATCCACAGTGTTTATCCCACGCCCCTTTGAAGTCCTTCACAGTTCTGGTCTTCACCACTTCCTTCGGAAGGGCATTCCAGGCATCCACCACCCTCTCCGTGAAGAAATACTTCCTGACATTGGTTCTGAATCTTCCTCCCTGGAGCTTCAAATCGTGACCCCTGGTTCTGCTGATTTTTTCCTATGGAAAAGGTTTGTTGTTGTCTTTGGATCATTAAAACCTTTCAAGTATCTGAAAGTCTGTATTATATCACCTCTGCTCCTCCTTTCCTCCAGGGTGTACATATTTAGATTCTTCAATCTCTCCTCATAAGTCATTTGATGAAGACCTTCCACCTTTTTGGTCACCCTTCTCTGGACCGCCTCCATCTTGTCTCTGTCTCTTCGGAGATACGGTCTCCAGAACTGAACACAATACTCCAGGTGAGGTCTCACCAAGGACCTGTACAAGGGGATAATCACTTCCCTTTTCTTACTCGATATTCCTCTCTCTATGCAGCCCAGCATTCTTCTGGCTTTAGCTATCGCCTTGTCACATTGTTTCGCCGACTTCAGATCATTAGACACCATCACCCCAAGGTCTCTCTCCTGCTCCGTGCACATCAGCCTTTCTCCCCCCATCGAATACAGTTCATTCAGCAGGTTCTTCATAAATGTGAGACAATCGGACTGTAGTTCAAGTTTCCCTTTCACATGGGGATCACAGACTGTAGTGAGCATGTATGTCTGGTTTTTGTTAAAGGTCTTAATCTCTCTTGCACCTGCTTCTGCAAAACGTCCAGACAATGCAGCACCTCTGCTGTCATACCCTCTTCCTGTTTAAATCCCTCCAAATTTTCCTCCAGAAAATTAACCATAGGGATGATGTCAGCCAAGGTGGCACTTCTGGAGCTCAGATCCTATGTGCATCCTTGAAGGGCTGCAGGATGTTTACCAGCTGACTCATGACTAATCAAGCATGATGCCCTAGGGGACTATGCACACCTATCTCCATTTCCAGAGAAAGGGGTGTCTGCTTTTCCACTAACCTCTGCAGCATCATATAGGTGGAATTCCACCGGGTGCCAGTGTCTTGAATGAGATGCTTGTGAGGTATCTCCAAATCAGCCTGCTTTTGTCGGATAACCTGCCCTGCCTTCACACTTCTGTAGAAGTGTGCTGCTATGTTCCTGCACTTGGTATTAATGCATACAGGTATTCATTCTCTTGGTGACTGGACTCCAACCCCAGAGCTGACTTCACTACCAGGTGCAGAGTGTGTGCAAAACATCGGATGTTCTGAAAGTGCCTGTCGCATCTTGCCTTTACCATGTTTGCACCATTGTCTGTGACAAAGAACCCTGCCTGAAGATTCCTGTCTTGCTGGTGTAGCTGCCAGCCCGCTAGCATCTGTCTGATGCATGCTAGAATATTGGCTGAGGTATGGGCCTCGTCCGTCAGGTGTGTGTGCAGTAAAGTCCACCTTCACACTGATACTTGTTCACTAATAGAGCTGCTGCCTGCCCATGTCTCAGCCAGGTCCCACCAGTGTGCTATCAGGGAGAGGTAAGAGTGTGCAGCATTCATGGTGGTCCAGATATCGCAGGTGAAATGCACACTCCCCTGTGCCTTAGCTAGCAGCGCTTGGATGCGACTGCGTCACTGGTTGTACAGGCTGGGGATGATCTTTCTGCTAAATGTGGTTCTGGAGGGTACTTTGTAATTTGGAACTAAGGCCTTCAGCAAATGCTTGAAACCCACATTCTCCACTACCTGAATGGCGCTGGCCATCCATTGCTCCTACCATGTGACAGGGGCCAACCAATGGCTCCAGTAGCCCCTGTGACATAGTAAGGGCAAAGGCTATCGGTGCGATTTTGAATACCGGCAGCCGACAGCTCGAGTGCAGGAGATCGCTCCAGGACCCCTGCTGGACCACAAGGGACTTTTGGCAAGTCTTGGGGGGGGGGGGGGGGGGGGGGGGGGGGGTCAGGAGGGTGGGGGTTTATTCGTTAATGATACGTTCATTTTGGAACCCCACAAATGCAACGAATAGGGACCTATATGTTGCGGATTGCGCATTTGTTCAAAACAAATGTACATCCCTAGCATTTAACAGACTGGTATATAGAACACTTTAGCTTTCCCTAAAACCAACCTTCAGAAATTAACTTAAGGCAGTCTCTTCCTGGATATAGCTCATACAATTCAGCACTTAACTGTTAATAGCAGTTTGTCCAGTCAGTCTCAGTCTCATCAGAACTCTCCTCTATCTCCTCCATATCTGTGCTAGAGAAGAGCTACCAGGAACTCCTTGCTCTCCTTCTGCCCCCATCGGTCTATTCCAGTGTTACTGCAGACACCTCTTAAACACTGGAATCGAGACCCAAGGGGGGTCATTTTTCAAATCATGTTAAGGACTTATCATGGGTATTACGATCCTAACACCCATGATAACACCAGAACGCATGCAATAAATAATGCATAGTGATATGCATATGCAAATTTGAAACATTTAATCAAGTGGGAGGAGTAAATGAAAATGAGGGGTGCTTAACGTTGTATGTGATAGCATAATGCACACTATTGTGGGATTTAACTACACCTTTTTTCCTTGTATAATGCACTCTCAATCTAGCTTGATGCATGCTCTACCTAGCTGCTTTCAAGTAGGTTGAGAGTACAATGTACAAATCTCATCTTTGTGTACCTTTCATCACTCCAAATCACATAAATTCTTCATTGATGTCTACTGTGCTGTTCGTACCTCTGACTGTGTATGTAAAACTGCCCCCCAAACATAGCCCACCACCAAAACCTCACCCTGAATTAATAGTTTCCCCTTTTACAGTGGTATAAATAGATTACTTATATATGCACTATGAAAAGAGTCTTTCTCTCTTTCTCTCTCAAAATAGCAATGCAGCCTTTTTTTTTTTTTTTTTTTTTTTAAATCATGGGCACTATTTTCGCAATTTTATAGCAAAATAATAAATCTATGGGTAAGAGAGGTGAAACTAGCCACACCCATGCTCATTCCCTTTGCTGGAAGTCAGCCAAAGTTAGCTCACAAGGAATTCTGGGGAATGTAGTCTAAACCACAGTGAACTCTATTTACTCAGCCCTGTTATTTTCTGACAAGGTGAACAAATGCTGCTTTTTTAAAGCTAAGGTCCCTTTTCTATGCAGGAACTAATACCAAATCACCACAACTTCGTATAATGAAATGAGATGTGTTGGCTCTACTCTGTCTTTATTTCAAATGTAATGATGTCAATGTGTTGCTTGTTCACAGGACATAATGTAGTTTATCGTAAGTGTAGGTGATAAACATGTCCTTATCCCCCTTAGCAGGAACACAGCATGGTAGTGGCACAAAATGGTCTCCCATTATCTGGTGCTCTACAATGTCTGGGTACAGGTATAGAGTATTAAACCCATCCAGAGTATCTGCTGGAAACAGAAAGTACTATTTGTTTTAGCTTCTAGCCCTAAAATGTTTGCTAACTCAGCCTCTGTAGAAATTACTGCTTTCTCCTTTGGTTTTTATTTGGCTTTTCAGTTATTGGGTCATAAATGATTTGTGGTGGTATAGGGTTAAAGAAATCAACCATGTTATTGTTGTACTCGGGGGTGGACCCTTGCCCTGTGGCAGTGGAGATCTGCCTCCTGGTAGGGACTAGGAGGCAACTGCACCCAGGGGGCGGAGCACAGAAAGAGACAGAGGCTAGGAAGAGCTTCACCACTGGAAGCCCGAGGTGTCCCCCGGGAGGAGCCCATAGGGACCCGGGCCTCTTGGATTTAGGTGGGCCTCGCAGGGTCTCCTGGGAGAGTGGAAGTCTGGCGTGCCCACAGACAGAAGGGGAGCGCGGTCAGGTTCGAGACTGGAGGTCAGGTGGAACAAGGAGGATCAGAATAGCATAGGTGATAACAAGGCTAGGAACAGAGCCAGAATCTAGAGACGAGGTCAAGCAGACAGAGGTCAAAGGCCAGGAGTCAGTCCGAAGGATGGTCAACTAAGCAGAGATCAGGTACCGGATGTCAGACAAAGTCACAGGCAGACTGAGGTCAAGAGGCAGGCGAGTCAAGTAGCAGGTGGACGTCAGAAGGCAGGCAGCAGGCAGGCGAGTCAAGGAACAGACTGGAGTCAGAAGGCAGGCGGCAGGCAGGCAGATCGAGGAACAGACTGGAGTCAGGAAACAGGCAGGCAAGCAGACGGGTCAAGTAGCAAGCCGAGGTCAGTACCAGAGAGTCAGTCTGGAGGTATTACCTGGAAGATGAACAGATTTATTTGGATTACAGGGAATGTACCTATGTACTTCGGAGCCAAGCGATGAGAGGGAAGTCTCAGTCGTATGTGTCGAGCGCTTAGCCACACCTTTTGGCCGGTACGGAAGAGTGGAACAGAACGTCTATAGATATCAGAGTTACACTTGGAGTGTTCAACGGCTTGAGAAAGACGCTCTTTTACTCAGTTCCATACCTGACAAATGGAGTGAGCCATGAATTGTGCCACTGGAGTCGTAACTGTCAAGGGAACAGGAAGAAGCAGGCGGGGCTGCCGTCCAAATACCACAGAAAATGGGGAAACATCGGTGGCTGCAGCAACATGCGTATTGTGCGACAGCTCAGCCCAAGGAAGAAGATCAGACAAATTATCTTGCTGATCATTTACATAGGAATGGAGGAACGTCTTCAGGGTCTGATTGGTCCTTTCAACTTGGCCATTGGCCTGTGGATTATAGGTTGATGTGTAGCTTAAGGAGATGTTGAACTTCTTACATAGAGAACGCCAATACTTGGCAGCAAACTGTGGTCCCCGATCGGAGATGATCTCCTTGGGAAGTCCATGAAGGTGAAAGATGTTCTTCAAGAACAGCTTCGCTAGTTCCAGGGCTGAAGGGAGGCCCGGCAGAGGAATAAAGTGACCCATCTTCGAAAAACGGTCGATGATGACCCAAATCACTGTGTTGTTCTGGGAAGGAGGCAAATCCATAATAAAGTCCGTCGAGATGCTCAACTATGGTTCGGTAGGTGCCGGGAGTGGTTGCAGTTAGCCCCAGGGTTTTCCAGTAGGCGGCTTCTGCTGGGCCCAGATGGGACATGAGTCCACATAGTTTTAGGAGTCTTGCACCATATTGGGCTACCAATAGTGTCTTCGCAACATCTCTAAGGTTCTAGCATGGCCAGGATGGCCTGCCAACTTGGAGTCACGAGCCCATTTTACAACTTGTTCACGTAATCTCCTAGGAAAGACAGTTTTTCCAGTAGGAACTGTAGTGGGCACGGCAAGGGAAATACAGGCAGGATCAATTATGAAGCTAGGAACTTCAGAGACATCTTCAAGTTCAAATGATCTGGATAGCGCATCAGTGTGAAGGTTCTTGGAACCAGGATGTAAACAAAGCATGAAGTTGAATCATTCGAAGAAGAGTGCCCATCGGGCTTGACGAGGGTTCAGGAGTTGAGCCTGTTTCAGATGCTCAAGGTTCTTATGGTCAGTAAAGATGGTAAACTTGTGTTGCACCCCTTCCAACCAGAGGAACCACTCTTGGAGTGCCAACTTGACTACGAGGAGTTCTCGGTCACCAACGGTGTAACGCTGTTCTGTGGGGGAAAACTTGTGTGAATAGAAAGAGCAGGGAATCAGTTTGCCCTTGGGGGAAAACTGGCTCAAGACAGCTCCTGTTCCAATTGCTGAGGCGTCGACCTCCATGACGAAGGGACATGTGGGGTCCGGGTGCTGCAAGCAAGGGCCGGAGCAGAATGCTTCCTTGATAGTCTGGAAGGTGGCAAGTGCTTTGGGTGTCCATACCCGGGTGTTGGCCCCTTTCCTAGTCATAGCAGTGTGGGGCAATTAGGGAAGAGTAATTAGCAATGAAGCTCCAGTAATAATTGGTAAAACCAAGAAAATGCTGAAAGGCTCAGAGACCTACTGGCTGGGGCCAGTCACGGATCCCCTGGACTTTCTCGGGGTCCATGGAAAATCCTTTGTCAGAAATGGGTAAGCGATTACGCTCAAACAAGCATTTTTCCAGCTTGGCGTACAAGTGGTTCTCTCGTAGATGTTGTAATACAATCCTGACGTGATCTCTATGAGATTCCAGGTCTTTAGAAAAGATCAAGATGTCGTCAAGGTATATGACTACTAAGGAGTACAGAAGATCTCGGAAGACTTCGTTCATAAGGCATAGAAAGACCGCTGGGGCATTACATAGCCCAAAGGTCATCACGGTGTATTCGTAGTGACCGTCCCTTGTGTTAAACGCGGTTTTCCATATATCATCAGGTTGGATGTGTACCAAATTGTACGCGCCTCTCAGATCCAGCTTGGAGAAGATTCGTACCCCTTCAAGGCGATTGAACGGTTCACTAATGAGGGGCAATGGGTATTGGTCCTTGTGGGTTATGGCATTGAGCCCCCTGTAATCAATACAGGGGCGTAGACTGCCATCCTTCTTCTTGATGAAGAAGAACCCCACACCAGCAGGGGAGTCGGATGGATGAAACCTTTACCTAGGTTCTCCTTCATATACTCTGACATAGAGTGAGTCTCAGGTTGAAACAATGGGTAAGTTCTGCCTTTGGGAGGCATAGTGCCTGGCAGGAGTTCGATAGGACAATTGAACTTGCATAATGGAGGCAAGGTATCCACTTTCTCCTTCGAGAAGATATTATTTATTTATTTATTTAATAGCTTTTTTTATACTGATATTCGAGGGTACATCATATCGGTTTACATATAACTGAATGGAAAAAAATACTAAAAACAGGGAGGGGGAGAGGGAGCATCGCAGAAGATAAAATGAAAAGTAATGAGGGAGAAAAAGTACAAAAAAAAACTAAAACAGGAATGGTAACAAGGAGTAAAAACAAAGTAAAAGGTTAACTAGCCAATAAGCACAATAAGTACAATATACAATATATAAAAAAGCACAATAAGCACAATAGGCATAATATACAATCTTGCAAAATATAGAATAAAAACATGGCAGGGGGTCTTGATAGAGTGGGGGGAAGGGGTTACGGGGGGGGGGGGGGAAGGGGAAAGAAAAGGTGGACAGAGGCAGGAGTATAAAAAGTGCAGGGGTAGAGGGGGACTAAGTGGGGTCCAATTTGGGATATGCTTTTTTAAAGAGCCATGTCTTTAGCTTTTTTTTAAATTTTAGAGTACAAGGTTCTAGTCGGAGATCATGGGGCATGGTGTTCCAGAGGGTGGGCCTGCGACAGTTATGGCTCGCTCCCTGGTGGTAGTGAGGTGAGTGATTTTGAGGATAGGGATATAGAGGATACCTTTGTGGGCTTTTCTGGTGGGACAGTTGGAAGGGTGGAAGAGGAGGGCATCATCAAGCCAGTGGAGATTGTGGTAGTAAAAGGACTTGTGTATGATGGTGAGGGTTTTGTATATGATACAGGAGGAAATGGGGAGCCAATGAAGCTCCTTGAGGATAGGGGTGATATGGTCAGCTTTACGGGTATTAGTTAGAATTCTGGCCATTGCGTTCTGCAACATTTGGAGCAGTTTGATAGTGGAGTAGGGGAGGCCTAGGATTAAAGAATTGCAATAATCCATTTTAGATAGTAGGGTCGCTTGTAAGACTGTACAGAAGTCTTGCGCATGGAGCAGGGGTTTAAGTTTTTTGAGTATATGGTGCTTAAAGAAGCCTTCTTTTAGGATTGTGTTAATGTGTTCTTTTAAGTTTAGTTGGTGGTCTATGGAGACCCCAAGGTCTCGTACAGTGTGTGGGAAAGAATTCAAGGGAGGGGTGGTGTCACAAGGGGAGGGTTGCGTAAGGTTGTGGTGGTTAGATATGATAAGGAATTCAGTTTTTGAGGTGTTTAAAGCCAGGTGGAGGTTGGTGAGGAGTGTGTTTATGGAAGCAAGGCAGTTTTCCCAAAGCTTTAAGGATTTGGGGAGGGATTCTTATAAGGATAAGGATTTGGACTTCATCAGAGTATTGGAAAAACTTAAGGCCAAGGTCAGAGAGGAGATGGCAGAGCAGCATCAGGTATATATTAAAGAGGGTGGAGGATAAGGAGGAGCCCTGAGGGACACCTTGGGTAAGGCGGATGTGAGAGGATTCGGTGTTTGCAACATCATTGAAGTCAGAATACTGCGGAGGCAAACCAGGTAAGGTAACAGACTTCAGGACAGGAACTACTGGAGATACGGAATGCAAACAAGTCTTCTGGCATTTGGAGCCCCACTGTACCAACTGCAGGGTTTGCCAGTCGAACTGGGGTTCGTGAGCCTGGAGCCAGGGAAGACCCAGGATAATTGGGTGCGTTGATCGCTTGAGTACATAGAAATACATCTCTTCCTCGTGGAGAGTACCCATGGTAAGATGGACAGCCACTGTCCAGTGAGTAATGAGTCCTGGAAGATGATCCCCCTGAATGGAGGCAATGCGGAGACTCACCTCCAATGGCTGGAGAGGGATGTTCAAGAGCTTAATGATATCGTCCACAATGAAGCTGCCACTGGCTCCGATATCAACAAGAGTGGTGGTAGCGAAGGTGTGGGCCTTGATGCCCAGGGAGATAGGAAGCAAAAGTTGAGGGCCTGTAACAGTTGCACCCAAGCTCAGGACCCCTGCCAGGCTCAGGCGTTGCAGTTTCCCGGTCGAACCGGGCAGGACTGAAGATGATGTCCAGAAGTGCCACAGTAAAGGCAAAGACCCTCCTTCCACCGACGTAGCTGTTCAGTCAGAGACAAGTGCCCACGATTCACCTCCATAGGTTCCACCACGGAGGAAGGCGGTGATGCAGAATTCTTCACTGGATGATTGGAGGTACTTGTGGGACGTGCTATAGGAGAGTGTGGAGCCTTTACTTCTAAGTGTCTTTGCCGGAGACGATGATTAATCTTCCCTGCAAGGGAGATGAGGTCCTCTAGAGATGTGGGAGTCTCACGGATGAAGAGCTCATCTTTGAGAGCACAGGAGAGTCCAACTAGGAAGATGGCTTACAGACAATCTTCTTGCCACCCAAGCTCTGTGGCCAGAGTCTTAAACTCCACTGGATACTCGGAGAGGGTCCTTGCCCCTTGATGGAGGTGGAGTAAGGCATGGCTAGCAACAGCATGGCAGCCTGGGGCTCCAAAGGTCTGCTTGAAGAGAGCGATGAATTCAGATAACTTGGAAAGGATGGGATCAGAATGTTCCCATAAGGGAGAGGCCCACGCAAGGGCCTTCCCTTCCAAATGAGACAGAATGAAGGTCACCTTAGTGATTTCCTTCAAAAACGAGGGTTGCAGTGCAAACTGCATAAAGCACTGATTAAGGAAGCCACGACAGGAGCGTGGATCCCCATTATATCAAGGAGGTGTAGGAAGTGCCAAAGATACTTTAGGAAGCATGGTGGCTGAGAGGCCCACAGGATTGGCCAATGCTGTATCTTATAATTGGGAACAAAATTCTTCCACTGAAGAGGCCAACATTTCCAACGCTTGATGATGCTGTTTCACTGTAGCGGCCAAACCCGGTAGGGCCCTGGAGGCGGGAGAATCTGCCGAGTCCATGGCCTTGGGAACCTGTTACGCTCGGGGGTGGACCCTTGTCCTGTGGCAGTGGAGATCCGCCTCCTGGTAGGGACCAGGAGGCAACTGCCCCCAGGAGGCGGAGCACGGAAGGAGACAGTGTCTAGGAAGAGCTTCACCATTGGAAGCCCGAGGTCCCCCCGGGAGGAGCCCATAGGGACCGGGGCCATTTGGACTTAGGTGGGCCTCGCAGGGTCTCCTGGGAGAGTGGAAGCCCGGCGTGCCCACAGACATAAGGGGAGCACAGTCAGGTTTGAGACTGGAGGTCAGGGGGAACAAGGAGGACCAGAATAGCGAAAGTGATAACAAGGCTAGGAATAGAGCTATATTCTAGAGATGAGGTCAAGCAGGCAGAGGTCAAAGCCCAGGAGTCAGTCCAAAGGATGGTCAACAAAGCAGAGGTCAGGTACCGGAAGTCAGACGAAGTCACAGGCAGACTGAGATCAAGAGGCAGGCAGCAGGCAGGCGAGTCAAGTAGCAGGCGGATGTCAGAAGGCAGGCAGCAGGTAGGCGAGTCAAGGAACAGATTGGAGTCAGAAGGCAGGCAGCAGGCAGGCAGGTCACGCAACAGACTGGAGTCAGGAGACAGGCAGGCAGGCAGATAGGTCAAGTAGCAAGCCGAGGTCAGTACCAGAGAGTCAGTATGGAGGTACTACCTGGGAGACGAACAGACGAACAGGAACAGAAGGACGCTGAAACTAGGAAGTAGGAACAAGGCAGGAACAGAACTGGAACAGAAGGATCCTAGAATGAGACTTAGAACAAGACAGGAGCAAGTACAAGTGTGGAGGCAATCTAGCAAAGCCGACCCAATTGCCAAGGCAAGGAAGTGCAGGCAGGGACTTCCTTATAACAGAGAATCAATCAGGGCACGCCACGGAGCTAAGACCCGCCTTTGGCCCTATAAGCGGCTGGGTGGTCTGTGCGCGTGCGTGTAGGGGCAAGGCCAACAGCACTGAAGATGCTGAGCTCCGGCATGAGGCCTGGTACGCAGTGGAAGGCTCGGCAACTACCGCCGTGGGATGCCGGGGCCTGGAAGTGCTAGCAGCTGCCGCTAGGGAGGCCAACCCGGGTCCTGCCGAGGAACCATGAAGGTGAGCAGGCCCGTGCGTGGGACAGGCGTGGATGGGGCGCGTAACAGTTATGGGTCATGTGGTCCACTAAACTTTGAACGGTTGCATAATGCTCTCTTTGTACAACAAAGTAGTGCTCCATGTTTCTTCCTCCCAAGGTGACAATATACTTCTGATCTTCATTTTATTTTTTAATTCATTTATTGGCATTTATAAATCAATGCACACATTACAATACTTTGTAGTGAGTCTTAAATGGAAATAACAAAGAAATAGCATGCGGAAACCATATATAATCAGCACATTTTTGTTAACCATTTCAAAATAAGAAAATAAGAAGGGAAGCAAAGATAATGAAGGAGATTATAAGGAAACTATAAAGAAAAGGCCATACCAATGAATAATACTCCTGCTTAAACTACATATAAGTAACAAAACATTTACAGGGGTAGCAAAGAATAAAAGTAGCACCAATTCCCCATACCTCCTGTCTCAAAAGAAGAAAACCTCTTCTTTACTTCTGAGTAACCTTAGAAAGGTCAGGAAAAATAGGAATAGCCTGCCCATAAAAATTAGAATAATTTTTATGGTCAGGTAGAAAGTGGTCATTTCCAGGTGGCAGACAAGGGAATGGTCAGGCAGACAGTGGTCAGTTCCAGGTGGCAGGCAAGAGAATGGTCAGGCAGGCAATGGTCAGTTTCAGGTGGCACGCAAGAGAATGGTCAGACAGGCAGTGGTCGGTTTCAGGCAGCAGACAAGAGAATGGTCAGGCAGGCAGAGGTCAGTCAGTACCAAAGGTAAGTCCGGAGAGGTACTACCTGAAGGTAGTACCTGAAGGATACGGGAACACAATGAGCCACTGAGAACGGAAGATGCAGGAATACAGAGATGCTGGAATAGGAGAAGCTGGAACAGGAGAGACTGGAACGCAAAGGCAAACTAAACACACCAATGGTGTCAACCCGATTGCTAAGGTGAGGTCTTGGGGACAGGCCTCGCCTTAAGTAGGGAAACTAGGTGACATCATCGGGAGGTGCCCCCGTGGGTTTTCCCTCCTTGGACCCTTTAAAGGGCTGAACGTCAGTCGCACGTGCACCTAGGGGCATGGCCAAGGACGCCAACAACGCGGAGCCCCAACGGGAGTTCCGCCATGAGGTCTGTGAAGAGGATGGTGAGCAGGGAGCTGGAGGACACCGTGCACTGACTGTGGTCGCAAATGAGGGGTGCTCAGAATTGGTTGAAGGGGCACTGAGCACTGAAAGGAGAGGATCACCTTGCTGGTGGCTGAAAGGAACCAGTAAGTTTTTGCTTGGGGAATTTTCTTTTTTGAAAGTATTGGGATGAAGTTAACTATTTGGGAATATTATTTAGTGTGTTTGTGCTTTTAATAGTCAGTAAGGCAGGGAATAAACTGAAGTTAGACTGTTTGTATTTTTAAATATTCAGTCAGTAAGACAGCTAATACACCGTAGTTAGTGTGTTTATTTTGAATAGTCTATAAGGCAGCTAATAAGCAGATGTTAGAGTCTTTGTATATAAAAAAAAAAGGAGCCAGAGGCTAGAAATAAGCTAGGAGCAGTGTATACCTAAGTAAAAAGGTTGAAAAGTTCAGCACTCACCTTGGAAAGGTGTTAAGGCAGTGTGATTTGGTTTGATTAGGTACCAACATTTGTTAATCAAGAGAGTAGTGAATCACTCTGGCTGACTAACTGAAGTTAGACTGCTTGTCAGAAGTCTAAGAAGATGGGAGAATTAGAATGTATAGCAGTGAATGATGACATAGACTTAATTGGCATCTCAGAGACATGGTAGAAGGAGGATAACTAATGGGACAGTGCTATACTGGGGTACAAATTATATTGCAATGACAGAGAGGAGCACCCGGGAGGCGGTGTGGTGCTTTATGTCCGGGATGGCATAGAGTCCAACAGGATAAACATCCTGCATTAGACTAAATGCACAATCAAATCTTTATGGGTAGAAATCTCTTGTGTGTTGGGGAAGACTATAGTAATAGGAGTATATTACTGTCCACCTGGTCAAGATGATGAGACGGACAGTGAAATGCAAAGAGAAATTAGGAAAGCTAACCAAATTAGTAGTGCAGTATTAATGGGAGATTTCAATTACCTTTAGCAAAAAAAGGGGCCAAAATTTTTATATATAACAAAAGCCTAAAAGTGTCAGCAAGCCTGTCATTGTGGTTTCTGATATTAATTCAACCATGAAAAGATATTTTAATAGATATCCAATTAACTTTTTTGGAAAACAAATAAAAATTTTCCCAGATTTGGCAATTTCAACTCAACAGCGGCGTAAAGCCTTTCTAGTCCACCTCCAAGAAGTTCTTTCTAGGGGTTTTTCATTTGTACTGCGCTTTCCGTGTAAATGCATAATAAAGAGGCAGGAAGATATGTATATATTTTTCACCCCAGACCAGTTAAATAATTTCTTAGAATCACTGAGAGTACTTTCTTCAACCCCAGTGTTAACTTAGAAAGGAAATGGTATATGGATAAGCTTAAAATTTATTGAATAAATTGTTTTTGATCCTATATTCTCCCATTATCTAATGAAACTAAACATCCCTCCACTTTGATTGATATGTTTAAATGGTAAAGTTTAATTCAATGAAAATGGATATGTATTGCTTAATTGGAAATTTCAAACTATACTATTGTATTTCATATGCATATATATTCTCCTAAATTATTTTGTTTAAATTGTACTCTCCTTACTCCGTTGAAGTTATTTATTGTTCTCATTAAGTTATTTTATTTTATTTTTCCAAGTTAAATCTTCCCTGTTCTCTGTAAGACATTATTCTACATTCTGTCAATTTTATTGTTACAATGTAAACCGAATTGATTAGTAACTTTGTTGCTAGAACTTCGGTATATAAAACTGTTAAATAAATAAATAAATAAAATATGCAATAATTGGTTTATTGTATTGATTTGAAACTTGAGAAATAAAGAATTAAAAAAAAAAAAAAAAAAAAGGGCTCCAGGGGCGATCCGGGAAACTACAGACTGGTTAACCTGACTTCAGTGCCAGGAAAAATAGTGGAAAGTGTTCCAAATATCAAAATCACAGAACATATAGAAAGACATTGTTTAATGGAGCAAAGTCAGCATGGCTTTACCCAAGGCAAGTGTTATGACCGCCAGCCGTGGCAGTCCGCGACCGGGACCGACTGTCATGGCCGCCGGCCGCAGCGGTCCGCGGCTGGGACCTAGCACCTACCCATGGCGTCGGGTCTCTGCTGAGGCTCCTACAGGAGCAGGGAGCCTCCAACGACGTTCTCCGTGCGGCCTGGGCCGCTGTTTGGCCGGCCGCGGGGCTCTGCTCCATGCTGTGACTCCACCCCCTTCTCTGCTGCACTAGGGCCACACGCGCGGCTGAAGACAGGATTTAAAGGGGCCACAACAGGAAGTGTCGTGGCTCCCTTCTGAAGCACCTCCTCCAGGTTTCTGTATTTAAAGGCAAGGTCTGCTCCTCAGACCTTGCCTTGGTATTGAGGTCTGTGCTCTGATCCTGAGTTTGGTGTTCCTGGTTCCATGCTTCGTCCCGCTTCTGCTTCTTCCTGTTGGATTGACTCTTGGACCCCTGACCTCGGACTGGTGGTGGTGTATTCTGGTATCGACTTGGACTGGCTCTGGACCCTTCTCCTTCTCTGCTCCTGAATCGGCTTCAGACCATTCTCCCGCCTGCTTCTGGACCGGCTTTCGACCCTCCTCTGGACTTCGACCCTTGGACTGGATTAGGACTATTCTTCTGCTATACTCCCGGACTGCTCACGACCTGCTGGAGGCGCCAGCTGTCTGGAACCCACGACCTGCAGGAGGTGCCTGCATCCAGACCATCTTCATTCTTCAGGGAGTCGCCTAAGTCCCAGCGGCCGGGTCCCTACGGGCTCCTCCTGGGGGGATCACGAGCTTCCAGGGTGAAGTCGTCCTCTCAACATCTTCAACAGGCCTCGCCATCTGACTGTAGAGACCGACGAGGGTTTTCTTCCTTCTCGGCAGCTCATACTCTACCTCGGAACAAGGGTCCACTCTCCGGTTCATAACAGAATACCAAGGCCATGGACCCGGCAGAGGCTTCCGCTCGTCAGGCCATTCCTGGACTTTCCCAAAAGGTCATGGAGCAACAACATATTCTCGAATCTATGGCGTCTTCCCTGGAGCGACTCAACGTCCGGCTGGATTCTATGGTCACAGCTCAGGCTAGTGCTGCCCCTGTGCCGGTATTACCAGGGATTCAAAGCAACACTCGGGCCATGATTCCATTACCTATTCCTCCACGCTATGCAGGCGAGCCCAGGTTGTGCCAAGGATTCCTTGATCAATGCAGTATGCATTTCCACCTACAAGCTTCGTTGTTTCCGGATGACCTTACTAAAACCACCTACGTGCTGTCCCTTCTAGAATGTAAAGCCCTGGCCTGGGCTTCTCCTTTCTGGCGACGGTCCGATCCGATCTTACAAGACCTTCCTAAGTTTTTGGAATTGTTCCAAGCAGTATTTGATGATCCAGGGAAACAAGTAGTCGCTGGCTCCAAGCTTTTACAGCTTCGACAAGGCAATCGGCCACTGGCTGACTACACTATTGAATTCAGAACGCTTGCATCCGAACTCCACTGGGAAGAGAATTGTCTTCAGTCCATATATTTGGAGGGTTTGTCATCCAGAATCAAGGATGAGATGGCAGCCCGGGAGTTACCACCTTCATTGGACTCTATCGTGGACTTAGTAACTCGTATTGATCGCCGGTTACAGGAAAGAGCACGAGAAGGATTATGCATGAGAAGACATTTGGCGGTGACAACCCCCTCTCCTTCTCCTACGCCGGTCTCTCGAACAGCACCATCTACTAACAGGACTATGGAGGAATCCATGCAATTGGGTTGAGGACCTCTTTCGCCAGAAGAAAGGCAAAGACGGCGCAAGGCCGGTCTCTGGCTATATTTTGGAGGAGCGGGCCATCTCATCGCTCAATGCCCTACACGTCCGGGAAACTCTCAAGCCTAGGGTCCATCGGTGGAATAACCCTAGGCATAGCTTCTCCAGCTCCCCCACTTACACTGAATGTCACCCTGTGTTCTGGAGATCATTCATTCTCTACGCTGGCTTTAGTTGATTCTGGAGCCGGAGGGAACTTCATCCTGCAAGATGTAGTAGAACAACTGCACATTCCCATTCACATGTGTCCTAAGCCGTTAGTCATATCTTCCATCCATGGAGATCCCCTGCTGGGAAGAATAACCCATCATACTGCCCCTATGGAATGTTCCATAGCGCCAGATCACACTGAAAATATTTCTTTCTATGTTATTCAAAGAGCCATTCATTCTATTGTTCTGGGTATTCCATGGTTGCAACAGCATAATCCCCAGTTTGACTGGACATCTTTAAAACTTCTTCACTGGGGTCCTACATGTTTTAAAACCTGCCTTAAGGGATTTAAGGCTTCCAGAAGTCTCCTTTGCACCTCTCGTCTCGTCTCGAGGGACTGCCGTCACAGTACAGTCAGTTTGCGGATGTGTTTTCAAAAAAGGCTGCTGACACGTTATCGAGAATTTAACTGTAGCATTAATCTTATCCCGGGAGCTATTCCACCTCGGGGTAGGGTCTATCCTCTATCTGCTTTGGAAACTTGGGCCATGTCTGAATACGTCCAAGATAATTTACAGAAGGGGTTCATTAGACACTCGAAGTCTCTAGCTGGGGCAGGATTCTTTTTTGTCAGTAAAAAGGATGGGACCCTACGCCCGTGTATTGACTTCCGTGGACTGAATGCCCTTACCATCAAGGACCGATATCCATTACCATTAATAGCTGAACTGTTTGACCGTCTACTGGGGGCTAAGGTATTCTCGAAGTTGGATCTGTGAGGAGCCTATTACCTCATCAGAATACGAGAGGGGGACAAGTGGAAGACAGCTTTTAACACTAGAGACGGACATTACGAGTACCTTGTTATGCCTTTCGGTTTGACTAATGCTCCGGCAGTGTTTCAGCATTTTATTAATGAGATCTTCCGAGACTTGCTTTATGTTTGTGTAATAGTCTACCTGGATGACATTCTGATTTTTTCTACTAACCTACAAGAACATCGACAACATGTTATCCTAGTTTTACAATAGCTAAGAGAGAATCATCTTTATGCTAAAATTTAAAAATGTATCTTCGAGCAAGAGTCTCTTCCGTTTCTGGGATATATCATCTCTAAACAGGGTTTTCAAATGGATCCCTCCAAGTTAAAATGCATCAAAGAATAGCCTCAACCTAATGGATTACGGGTTCTTCAGTGATTCCTGGGTTTTGCCAACTACTATCGTAGTTTCATCCGGAATTTCTCAAAGTTAGCAGCTCCACTGACAGCTCTCACTCGAAAAGGGGCGAATATTAAGTCCTGGCCTGTCGAAGCTGAAGAGGCATTCCAAGCGTTAAAAGACTCGTTCCTTAAGAAACCTTGCCTTCGGCATCCGGATCCCAGATGCCCATTTGTAGTAGAGGTGGATGCGTCAGCCGAAGGAGTAGGAGCTGTCTTAAGCCAAAACGATACCACCGGAGTTGCCCACCCGTGTTCTTATTTTTCCAGAAAGTTCTCATCAGTGGAACGTAATTATGCTATCGGCGATAAGGAGTTACTTGCAATAAAATTAGCCTTTGAAGAATGGCGGCAATGGCTGGAGGGCGCTCAACATCGTATCACAGTCTGTATGGACCATAAAAATCTTGTGTATCTTCAGCAAGCCCGACGCTTGAACCCATGGCAAGCTCGGTGGGCGATATTTTTTACTCGCGTCAATTTCGAATTGCGATATCGACCAGCCAAAAAGAACATTAAGGCGGATGCTTTGTTCAGGTCCTTTTCTACAGAGGATATGGAGGAACTTATGCAATACATTATAGACCCAGCACATATCACCCTTTCGGCTACATTTACCATCACAGCTGGTAAAACTGTGGTTCCTAAACGATTACATAATAAGGTATTGGTGTGGGGGCATGACTCACAGTTTGCAGGACACCCAAGAAGAGCCCGGACACAAGCACTCCTTCAACAATATTATTGGTGGCCTGAGATGCACAAGGATATTCGTGCTTATGTGGACTCTTGCCCCATTTGTGCGCAACATAAGATCCCAGTTGGGAAAAGCTGTGGACTTTTGCAGCCGTTACCCATACCCAAGAAACCATGGACACACGGATTTTATTGTGGATCTTCCACCTTCAGAGGGTAACACCGTGATATGGGTAGTAGTGGATCGTTTTTTGAAAATGGCCCACTTTATCCCGCTACCCTCCCTCCCATCTGCTCCTCGCTTAGCTCAGTTGTTCATGCTTCATATTTTTCATCTACATGGTCTTCCTCAACACATTGCATCAGATCGAGGACCACAGTTTACTGCTCGTTACTGGCTTAATCTTTGTAAGAAGTTTAGCATCTTTCTGGACTACACGACTGCATTTCATCCACAAGCAAATGGTCAGTCAGAACGAACCAATCGCACCTTAAAACAATTTCTTCGTCTATACGTCAATTCCCGTCAAGATGATTGGGCGACACTCCTAGCGTTATGACACTCTCATAATTCTCATGCTTGTACCTCTACGGGGGCATCCCCATTCCAGAATGTGTTCGGCTGGCAACCCAGACCTCCATTGCCTTTGCCTTTGACAGTACCTTCACCTGCAGCTCAACTCAAGGCGATACAGTTGAGGTAGCTCTGGCTTCAGACTCAACACATGCTCCGTAAAGCGGCCAATACTGCTAAAACGTTTGCCGATAAGCATCGGCGACCTCCCCCACGATTTCGTCCAGGAGAGAGAGTGTGGCTTAGTACGAGAAATAGCCGGTTGAGAGTTCCTTCACTGCGACTGGCGCCACGTTATATTGGACCGTTTCCTGTATTGCGACAGCTTGGTCCTGTGACCTACCAACTGCGGTTGCCTACCATATTGCGTATTCATAACTCCTTCCACACCTCCCTTTTAAAACTTCTGGTTTTCACTTGGCCTCATCGGAAAGTTCCCGATGCTCCTCCACCCCGAGCAGAGGAGGATACGATATATCAAGTACACGAAGTACTAGATGTCCGAAAACGGGGCAACATATGGGACTACCTCCTAGCTTGGGAAGGATTTGGACCAGAGGAGAACTCTTGGGAACCTTCTAAGAACATCCTGGATAAAACTCTTCTTCATAACTTTCACAATGAACATCTGAGTAAACCGGGGCCATGACAGTCGGCCCCGGTCGCGGCAATCTGCGACCGGGGCCGACTGTCATGGCCGCCGGCTGCGGCAGCCCGCGGCTGGGACCTAGCACCTACCCGTGGCGTCGGGTCTCTGCTGAGGCTTCTGCAGGAGCAGGGAGCCTCCAATGATGTTCTCCGCGTGGCCTGGGCCGCTGTTTGGCCGGCCGTGGGACTCTGCTCCATGCTGTGACTCCGCCCCCTTCTCTGCTGCACTAGGGCCGCGTGCGCGGCTGAAGACAGGATTTAAAGGGGCCACAACAGGAAGTGTCGTGGCTCCCTTCTGAAGCACCTCCTCCAGGTTTCTGTATTTAAAGGCAAGGTCTGCTCCTCAGACCTTGCCTTGGTATTGAGGTCTGTGCTCTGATCCTGAGTTTGGTGTTCCTAGTTCCATGCTTCGTCCCGCTTCTGCTTCTTCCTGTTGGATTGACTCTTGGACCCCTGACCTCGGACTGGTGGTGGTGTATTCTGGTATCGACTTGGACTGGCTCTGGACCCTTCTCCTTCTCTGCTCCTGGATCGGCTTCAGACCATTCTCCCGCCTGCTTCTGGACCGGCTTTCCACCCTCCTCTGGACTTCGACCCTTGAACTGGATTAGGACTATTCTTCTGCTATACTTCCGGACTGCTCACGACCTGCTGGAGGCGCCAGCCGTCTGGAACCCAAGACCTGCAGGAGGCGCCTGCATCCAGACCATCTTCATTCTTCAGGGAGTCGCCTAAGTCCCAGTGGCCGGGTCCCTACGGACTCCTGCTGGGGGGATCACGAGCTTCCAGGGTGAAGTCGTCCTCTCAACATCTTCAACAGGCCTCGCCATCTGACGGTAGAGACCGACGAGGGTTTTCTTCCTTCTCGGCAGCGCATACTCTACCTCGGAACAAGGGTCCACTCTCCGGTTCATAACAGCAAGTCTTACCTCACAAATCTGCTTCATTTTTTTGAAGGAGTTAATAAACATGTAGATAAAGGTGAACCAGTAGATGTAGTATATTTGGATTTTCAGAAGGTGTTTGACAAAGTTTGTTATGAGAGGCTTCTAGGAAAAGTAAAAAGTCATGGGATAGGTGGTGATGTCCTTTCGTGGATTACAAACTGGCTAAAAGACAGGAAACAGAGAGTAGGATTAAATGGACAATTTTCTCAGTGGAAGGGAGTGGGCAATGGAGTGCCTCGGGGATCTGTATTGGGACCTGTACTTTTCAATATATTTATAAATTATCTGGAAAGAAATACGAAAGAGGTAATCAAATTTGCAGATGATACAAAATTGTTCAGAGTAGTTAAATCACAAGCAGATTGTGATATTTGCAGGAAGACATTCTGAGACTGGAAAATTGGGCATCCAAATGGCAGATGAAATTTAATGTGGATAAGTGCAAGGTGATGCATATAGGGAAAAATAACCCATGCTATAGTTACACAATGTTAGGTTCCATATTAGGAGCAACCACCCAAGAAAGAGATCTAGGCGTCATAGTGGATAACACATTGAAATCATCGGTTCAGTGTGCTGCGGCAGTCAAAAAAGCAAACAGAATGTTCAGAATTATTAGAAAGGGAATGGTGAAGAAGACGGAAAATGTCATAATGCCTCTGTATCGCTCCATGGTGAGACCGCAACTTGAATACTGTGTACAATTCTGGTCGCCGCATCTCAAAAAGATATAGTTGCGATGGAAAAGGTACAGAGAAGGGCAACCAAAATGATAAAGGGGATGGAACAGCTTCCGTATGAGGAAAGACTAAAGAGGTTAGGACTTTTCAGCTTGGAGAAGAGATGGCTGAGGGGGGATATGATAGAGGTGTTTAAAATCATGAGAGGTCTAGAATGGGTTAATGTGAATCAGTTATTTACTCTTTCGGATAATAGAAAGACTAGGGGCACTCCATGAAATTAGCATCTGGCACATTTAAATCTAATTGGAGAAAGTTCTTTTTCACTCAGCGCACAATTATACTCTGGAATTTGTTGCCAGAGGATGTGGTTAGTGCAGTTACTGTGGCTGTGTTTAAAAAATGATTGGATAAGTTCTTGGAGAAGAAGTCCATTACCTGCTATTAATTAAGTTGACTTAGAAAATAACCACTGCTATTACTCGCAATAGTAGCATGGAATAGACTTAGTTTTTGGGTACTTGTCAGGTTCTTATGGCCTGGATTGGCCACTGTTGGAAACAGAATGCTGGGCTTGATGGACCCTTGGTCTGACCCAGTATGGCATGTTCTTATGTTCTTAAGCGCGAGGTGAGCAGGCCCAGCCGTGGTGCCAACGCGGCCAGGGAGTGCAACATCCATAAGTGCTGCTTTAACTTCATTGTTGGTCACAAAATGATGATTAACTTTGTGTAGTTTACAAATTTTTCACAAAGCTATTTAAAACTCTTTATCCTTATCTATGTGTGGCTCTTATTAGGAATACAGCCACTGTTAAATTTATTTTCACATACTCTGGCCACTTCTTGGCTTGTCTTTGTTTTAGAATCAGAACACATGCATATTTTAATAAGATATTTATCACCGTCAAGATGCATTTGTAGTCATTGTTATAACGTGGAAATTATTTAAAAATACAATCTTAGAAGTGTTGCACGTCCCAGCCGCGGGCCTCCTCACCTCACGCTACACTCCACTAGATTCGGTCTTGCCACAGCTGCCAGTTCCCAGTGTCCCTGACGCTCACCGCGGCCCTCTCCGGCTTCCTCCATGCCGCAGACCTCACAGCGGAGCTCCCATCGGGGCTCCATGTCTTCATCCAACTCTGCCCCGCCCCTAGGCGTGTGCGGGGCCGACGTCCTTCATTTTAAAGGGCCAAGCATGGGAAACCTGACTCCGACACACACCGATGACATCACGTAGCCCTACTAGAAATAGAGAGGCCCTGTCCCCAGGACCTCGCCTTGGCAATCGGGTCGACACCATGGTGGGCTAATTTGCCTATCCTATGTTCCAGTGTTTCCTTGTTCAAGTATTTCCTTGTTCCAGCATCTCCTTGCTCCAGCGTCTCCTTGCTCCTGTGATCCCATTCAGGTTAACCCTCTTGGACTGATCTCTGGTACAGACCACTGCCTGCCTGACTACTCTCTTCGTCTGCGTCCTGGAACTGACCACTGCCTGCCTAAATACTCTCTTCATCTGTTGCCTGGAACTGACCACTGCCTGCCTGACTACTCTCTTCGTCTGCTACCTGGAACTGACCCTTGCTTGCCTTGACTACGCTTGGACTGACCTTGGTATTGACCCCTGCTTTGGCTGACCACTTCTGGACAGATACTCTGGCTTTGACCCTTGTGCTTCACTCGGACACTCTCTTCTGGCCTACCGTAACTACCAAACCGACCTGCTTGAATTCCAACAGAGTCCTTCACCCGCCTAGACCCACTGGCACTGCCTGTCTCGCCCGGAGAACCTTCCTGAACTGTTACCTCCCTGAGGTCTCTGGAGCTTCCAGTTCGGGTCTAGTCCATCCTCTCTGCATCAGTCATGCACCCTTGTTCGTGGTGGGCACACCCTTCCGCTACCTCTCCGGGAGACTATCTGAGGCCCACCTAAGTCCAGGCGGTCCGGGTACCCAAGGGCTCAATCTGTGGAAACCCCACACTGTTATTGGCAAAGCTCCAGCTAGTCTCTGTCTCCTTGTGTGCTCTGCTTCCTGGTGGCAGGCACTCTCTTGGTCCAACCACAGGGCTGTACCAATCCTGCACCAGGCCAAGGGTCCACCTCCAGTGCAACAAGAAGCACAGTCCAGACATATTCTGTTCATTAAGAAAGGTGGGAGGATGGAAAAACGATTACTGGCATGGTTAAAATTTGAGGTGAAAGAGGCTATTTTAACCAAAAAAACATCCTTCAAAAATTGGAAGAGGGATGTATCTGAAGAAAATCGGAAAAAACATAAGTATTGCCAAAGTTAAGTGTAAAACATTGATAATGCATGCTAAGAGAGAATTTGAAATGAAATTGGCCGTAGAGGCAAAAACTCATAATAAAAACTTTTAAAAATATATCCGAAACAAGAAAACTGTGAGGGAGTCAGTTGGACCATTAGATGACCAAGGGGTTAAAGGGGCTCTTAGGGAAGATAACGCAATTGCAGAAAGACTAAATTAATTCTTTGCCTCTGTGTTTACTAATCAGGATGTTGGGGAGATATTGTTGCGCTCAGGGGTGGACCCCTGGCCTGAGGCAGTATGGGAACTGACCACAGGGGGCGGAGCAGTGAAAGAGACAGAGGCAGTGTAGATCTTCACCACTTGATGTCCGAGATCCCCCCGGGAGGAGCCCGTAGGGACCCAGGCTGCTGGGACTTAGGTGGGCCTTGCAGGGTCTCCTGGGAGAGTCTGAGTCCGGCGTGCCCACAGGGACTGGAAGAGCACTATCGGGTTCGAAGCTGGAAACAGTTTGGAGATAAGCGGACCAGAAGAGTGTTGGTGATGACAAGGCTAGGGACAGAGCCAGAATCAAGCAAGGTCAAGTTCAAGAATCAGTCCGAGGAGTGGTCAATGAAGCAAGGGTCAAAATCCAGACGTCAGTCAGGGTCGAAGAACAGGCAGAGGTCTTGGGCAGGTGGCAGGCAGGCAGATGATTCAGGAACAAGCTGAAGTTTTTGGCAGGCAGGCAGGTCAGGAACAAGCTGAGGTCTTTGGCAAGCAGCAGGCAAGCAGGCAGGTCAGGAACAAGCTGAGGCCTTTGGCAGGCGGCAGGCAGCAGGCAGGCAGGCAGATCAAGAACAAGCTGAGGTCTTTGGCAGGCAGCAGGCAGGTCAGTAACAAGCTGAGGTCTTTACCAGAAAGGCAGTCCGAGGTAAGACCAGGAAGACGAACAACGAAGACAGGAACAAGCAGGACAAGGAAGCAGGAACAAGCAGGAGCAGAACTGGAACAGAAGGATCCTGGAACGAGACTAGGAACAGGCAAGCAGGAACACGAGCAAGGGCAATCTCAGGAACAACCGACCCGATTGTCAAGGCAAGGAAGTGAGGCCAGGAACTTCCTTTTAAGATCCATTCAATCAGGGTGCGCCGCGGAACTAAGCCCCGCCCTAGAACCCATATCAGGGCAGCTGGTCCGCGCACGCACGTAGAGGCGTGGCTAGCTGCTGGGATGCCGAGGTCCGGCGTGGGGCCTGACATGTGACCGAAGGCCCAGCGACCGCCGCCGCGAGACGCTGAGGCCTAGCTGGGCTCGCAAGGGCCGTGAGGGAGACAAGACAGGAACCCGCTGTGTGACCCCGAAGGTGAGTGGTCCTGAGCACAGGATGACCACGGGTGGGGCGGGTAACAGTACCCCCCCTTCTAGGCCTCCCCCTTCACAGCTGGGGTTTCTCAGGATGATGTCTCTGGAAGGTTTTCAGTAGATCCTTGTCAAGGATTTTCTGAGAGGGTTCCCACTAGTTCTCCTCGGTCCCATAGCCCTCCCAAGCGAGGAGATACTCCCATTTACCTTGACGTCGTCGGACATCTATGACCTCTTTTACCTGCAGAGAAGTATCAGGTTCTGCCGAGTCATGTGGAGCTGGAGGATCTTTGCGAGAGTGCCATGACAAGACAAGAGGCTTCAGCAGGGACATGTGAAACGTGTTATGGATGCCCATGGACCGGGGTAGCTGGAGCTGATAGGAAATGACTCCCACTCTTCTGAGGATTGGGAGTGGACTGATATACTTCGGAGCCAGCCGATGAGATGGAAGTCGGAGACGAATATGGCGGGCACACAGCCAAACTTTCTGGCCAAGTCGGAAGAGTGGAGCAGGTCTTCGATGAAGATGCGAGGTGCGTTTAGTGCGCTCAGTAGCCTGTCAGAGATGTTCTTTTACTTGGGTCCATACTTGGCGAATGGTTTGAGCCATAGATTGTGCTGCAGGAGATGGAACTGTTTCAGGAACAGGAAGAGGCAGATGGGGCTGCCTTCCAAAGACTACTGAGAAAGGAGACATATTGGTGGCTGCTGCGAGATACGTGTTATGTGACAGCTCAGCCCAAGGGAGGAGATATGACCAATCATTCTGTTGGTCATTGACGTATGAGCGTAGGAACGCTTTCAAAGTCCAATTCATCCTCTCGGCCTGCCCATTGGCTTGAGGGTGGTAGGCCGAGGTGTAACTCAAGGAAATATTGAATTTCTGACATAGGGAGCACCAGTACTTAGCGGAAAACTGTGGTCCCTGATCGGAGTCAATCTCTTTGGGGAGCCCGTGAAGTCGAAAAATATTTTTTAAGAACAGTTTTGCAAGTTCTGGGGTAGACAGGTGACCCGGTAATGGGATGAAATGCCCCATCTTTGAGAAGAGGTCGATTACGACCCAAATCACCATGTTGCCTTGTGATGGAGGAAGATCCGTGATGAAATCAGTTGAAATACTGGACCAAGGTTCCATAGGTGCTGAGAGTGGCTGTAGCAAGCCCCAGGGCTTCCCTGTGGGTGATTTTTGTTGCATGCAGGTGGGACAGGAGTCTACATAACTCCAGGAGTCCTGTACCATAGTGGGCCACCAGTAATGGTGGTGTAGCATCTCTAGTGTCCTGGCACGGCCAGGATGGCCTGCTAGTTTTGAATCATGGGCCCATCTTAAGACCTGCTCTCGGAGTCGGCGAGGGACGACAGTCTTCCCGACTGGAACAGTAGTGGTTGCTGCTATGAATATATAGGTAGGATCGATAATATAACTGGGACTCTCTGGTAGGTCTTCGGGTTCAAAGGAATGACATAGCGTGTCAGCTTGTTGAACCAGGCCGAAAACAAAGATTAAAATCGAATCTCTCAAAGAATAAGGCCCAGGGGGCCTGCCGGGGGTTTAGAAGCTGGGCCTCCTTAAGGTGCTCTAAGTTCTTGTGATCCGTGAATATAGTGAATTTGTACTGCACCCCTTCCAACTAGGGGCGCCATTCCTGAAGAGTCAACTTCACTGCCAATAGTTCACGATCACCGTATAGCATTGTTCTGTGGGGGTAAATTTGTGCGAGTAGAAGGAGCACGGAGTTTATTTGCCTGTGGACGAGTGCTGGCTTAAGCAGCCCCGGCTCCGATAGCTGAGCCGTCTATCTCGAATATGAATGGACGTTTAGGGTCTGGGTGATGGAGACACGGGCCAGGGCTAAAGGCATCTTTAAGTCTCTGGAAGGCTGCAATGGCTTTCAGTGTCCAGACTCAGGTATTGGCCCCCTTCTTAGTCATCGATGTAAGTGGGGCACCGTGGAGAAGTAGTTAGCAATGAAGCTTCGATAATAGTTAGTGAAGCCTAGGAACCATTGTAAGGCTCGAAGCCCAACTGGCTGGGGCCAGTCATGAATTCCTTGGACTTTCTCGGGGTCCATGGATAAACCACAGTCAGATATGATGTACCCTAAGAAGGGTAGACTAGTGTGTTCAAACAGACATTTTTCTAGCTTAGTGTAGAGATGATTTTCTCGTAATCGTTGGAGGACAATATAAACATGGTCATGGTGACTTTCAATGTCCTTGGAGAATATCAGAATGTCGTCAAGGTAGATGACAACAAACTTGTACAGGAGGTCCCTGAAGAACTCATTCATGAGATGCTGAAAGACGGCTGGGGTGTTACATAGCCCGAAGGGCATGACCACGTATTCATATTGACCATCCCTAGTATTAAACGCTGTCTTCCAGATGTCATCAGGTTGAATGTATACTAAGTTGTACGTACCTCTCAAATCCAACTTGATAAATACTTTGGCGCCCTCGAGGCGATCAAATAATTCACTGATAAGAGGTAGTGCGTAATGGTCCTTACATGTTATAGCATTAAGACCCTGATAGTCAATGCAAGGGCGGAGTTCACCATCTTTTTTCTTCACAAAGAAGAATCCCGCTCCTGCGGGTGAATCAGATGGTCGAATAAAGCCCTTTTTCAAGTTTTCTTTTATATACTCTGACATAGCCTGCATCTCAGGCTGTGACAAGGGATAGGTTCTTCCTTTGGGAGGCATCGTGCCCGGCAATAATTAAATGGGACAGTTGAACTTATGTAACAGAGGCAAGGTGTCTGCTTTCTGTTTTGAGAATACATCACTGAATTCTGCATACTAAGAAGGCAGACTAGGAAGCATTGTGGACTGTAAAACCGGAATCACAGGAGGCACCGGCTAGAGACAGGTGGCTTGGCATTTCGGACCCTACCATACCAACTGCAGGAACTGCCAGTTGAACTGGGGTTCGTGAGTCTGGAGCCAGGGCAACCCCAGAATTACCGGATGCGTTGAGCATTTTAACACATAGAAGGAAGTTTCTTCTTTATGGAGTGTACCCACTGACAGGTGAATAGCCACGGTCTGATGGGTGATAATACCGGGAAGATGTTCTCCTTGGATGGAAGCAATACGGAGACTCACCTCCAATGGTTGAAGAGGTATACCCAAAATCTTGATGATATCGTCCATAATGAAACTGCCACTTGCTCCGGTATCAATGAGAGCAATGGTAGTGAATAGGGATGTGAATCGTTTTAGGACGATTAAAATTATCGTCCGATAATTTTAATATCGTCTTAAACCGTTATGGAACACAATACAATAGAGATTCTAACGATTTATCGTTATAAATCGTTAGAATCGTGAGCCGGCACATTAAAACCCCCTAAAACCCACCCCCGACCCTTTAAATTAAATCCCCCACCCTCCCGAACCCCCCCCAAATGAGTTAAATAACCTGCGGGTCCAGCAGCGGTCCGGAACGGCAGCGGTCCGGAACGGGCTCCTGCTCCTCAATCTTGTTGTCTTCAGCCGGCGCCATTTTCCAAAATGGCGGCGAAAAATGGCGGCGGCCATAGACGAACACGATTGGACGGCAGGAGGTCCTTCCGGACCCCCGCTGGACTTTTGGCAAGTCTCGTGGGGGTCAGGAGGCCCCCCACAAGCTGGCCAAAAGTTCCTAGAGGTCCAGCGGGGGTCAGGGAGCGATTTCCCGCCGCGAATCGTTTTCGTACGGAAAATGGCGCCGGCAGGAGATCGACTGCAGGAGGTCGTTCAGCGAGGCGCCGGAACCCTCGCTGAACGACCTCCTGCAGTCGATCTCCTGCCGGCGCCATTTTCCGTACGGAAACGATTCGCGGCGGGAAATCGCTCCCTGACCCCCGCTGGACCTCCAGGAACTTTTGGCCAGCTTGTGGGGGGCCTCCTGACCCCCACGAGACTTGCCAAAAGTCCAGCGGGGGTCCGGAAGGACCTCCTGCCGTCCAATCGTGTTCGTCTATGGCCGCCGCCATTTTTCGCCGCCATTTTGGAAAATGGCGCCGGCTGAAGACAACAAGATTGAGGAGCAGGAGCCCGTTCCGGACCGCTGCCGTTCCGGACCGCCGCTGGACCCGCAGGTTATTTAAGTCATTTGGGGGGGGTTCGGGAGGGTGGGGGATTTAATTTAAAGGGTCGGGGGTGGGTTTTAGGGGGTTTTAATGTGCCGGTTTTGCGATTTTTCGATTTTTCGATTTTTCACGATTTTTCACGATTTTTCACGATATTTTACCCCCCCAAACGGCAACAATACGATTCCCTCACCCTCCCAGCCGAAATCGATCGTTAAGACGATCGAGGACACGATTCACATCCCTAGTAGTGAATGTGTGGGTCTTGATACTGAGAGATACAGGAAGCAGGAGTTGAGGGCCAGAAACAGTTGCACCCAAGCTCGGGACCCCACTGGGCTTAGGCATTGCAGTTTCCCAGATGAACTGGGCAGCATTGCAGACAATGTCCAGAAGTGCTACAGTAAAGGCAAAGCCCTTCCTTTCTATGGTGGAAATGTTCCGTGGGAGACAACCGTCCCCGATTTACCTCCATGGGTTCCACAGTGGAGGAAGATGGTGGTGTTACAACCCTTGCAGGGGTGCAGGATATACTTGCAAGTCGAACTGGATAAGGGCGTGGAGCCTTTACTTCTAGGCTTCTTTGCTGGAGGCGATGATCGATCCTGCCGGCAAGCAAGATCTAGTCCTCTAGAGATGTGGGAGTCTCACGGACGGAGAGCTTATCCTTTAGAGCCAATGAGAGTCCATTCAAGAAGATGGCTTGTAGGCAATTCTCTTGCCGCTCAAGTTCTGTGGCTGGCCTCACAGCACAAACGTCCGTACCAACCAGCCTTAAGCCTTTGCCCTTGCCCTCTAGGGCTCTGTTGGCCCTACCCACTCCACCCCGTTTCAATGGGGATCCCTGGCTCTGCAGAGGGCTTATCAACCAGTGCTATATGCAGTACGCTCTGCAGCCAACCATATTCCAGGATGAACTCACGAAAGTTATCTTCATTCTATCTCATCTGGAGGGTAAGGCTTTGGCATGGGCTTCTCCTTTGTGGGAGCATGCGGACTCTCTCCTTCAAGAGCTGTCTCGCTTTGTGACTGTCTTCCATCGGAAATTTGATGATCCAGGGAGGCAGGCTGTGGCCAGCTCTAGTCTTCTACGCTTCCGGCAAGGTCAACGAGCGCTCAATGATTATACAATTGAGCTCTGAACCCTTGCCACAGAATTGGCATGGTAAGAAGATTGCCTCCGAGCCATCTACCTGGACAGTTTGTCCAACCAACTCAAGGACGACCTCACAGCCCACGAGCTACTTTCCTCCCTTGAGGACCTTATTGATCTGGCAGGCCGCTTAGACCATCACCTCCAGGAGCATCACCGTGAAGTGCAGATGCCCAGATGACCCATCGTGGAGTGTACCTGTTCCCCACCAGCAGCAGGATCCATCGCCAGTGGAACCCTGCCATCTACAAAAACAGAAGAGCCCATGCAGCTGGGTAGAGGGCGCTTGTTTCCGGAGGAACGCCTCAGATGGAGGGATTCGGTCTGTGCCTGTACTGCGGGACTTCCAACCACTGCCTCTAGTCCTGTCCTATCCATCCGGGAAACTCCTGGGTCTTAGTTCTGTTGGTATCCTGAACTTGGGCACTACTTCTTTGGCCTCTCAACTGTCCTTGCCAGTCACCTTGACTTGGGAGGCTCGCTCTTTCCCAGTCCTGGCTCTAATTGACTCCAGAGTAGGAGGGAATTTCATCCTTAAGTACTTGGTGTACCTCCTGGGTATCTCCACTCGCCCTCTTGAGACACCGTTATGCATTGCCTCTATTCACGGTGAACCATTGCCCGGTATGATCTCCCTAGTGACAGCACCCGTCCGTCTCCTCACTAGAGCTCTACATGAGGAAGAGGTTGAACTCTTCATTCTGGAGAAATCAATTCATCCAGTGGTCTTGGGATTGCCGTGACTTCAGCGTCACTCCCCCCCAGTTTGACTGGGGACCTCTACAATTCACTGAGTGGAGCCCAGCCTGTCATCAGAAGAGCCTGAAGAAGTTGGCACCTTCTTTTGTGATTCCCCTGGCAGTGACTGCTTCTGGCCTTCTGCCTCCATACTGTTATGGTTTTGAGGTGTTGGAGTAGATTCTTGGGTACTGTGGTGGTGACCACGCCCATGGGGAGGAGCCCCATGAGGAACCACAGTACTAGGCTAGACTCGAGACACGCAAACACAGGGATTTGTCTTTTATTATACAGCTGAATGATACCACTAGATGTGGCAGTAGTGAGGTGATCCAGTAGTAGCAGTCCAGGGACCTTCAGCTGAGGGGACCTGTCTCACAATGATAGATGTTATCAGCACTCGGTGGTATAGGGAGTTCCGGTTGCAGGTTCCCAGTGCAGAGCTGTAGTTGAGACAGACTGGTAAGGTTAGATTACTCACTAAGTTGGTAGCTGTATAGATGTAGATTCCAGCAGGCAGAAGTAGTTTGATTCTAGGCACTCAGGCAGGGAGAGCAGGCCCTCGAGGAGCGAGTACCTGGTATCCCAGATAGGCACCTGAAAGAAAGCAAAGGGCCCCCGAGGAGTGGGTACCCAGGTTAGATGAAATACCCGAAGGGCAGAGAGAGCTTCCAGCGGCAGCACGGAAGCAGCAGAGTAGCTCAGACTGCAGGCAAATCCAATCCTTGCTAACTCGAATTGTTAGCAAATGAAGGGCAGGCTAAATACCTGGATGGCATGACATCACTCAAGGGGGACGCCCCCGAGGTTTCCGCCATGATGTGGATAAATACGTGGGTGGCGTGAGCGCACACCCTAGGAGGCCCTCAGGAGAAACATGGCAGATAGCCTTGCCATAGGCGTTCCAGGGTTGCCGGAGAGAGCGGCAAGCTGATGTGGTGGTAGCCATCTTCCCAAGGCTAGCGGGGAGAGCAGAAAGAAAGGTGAGGCACAGAGGTCGAAGCCGCCTGAGGCCAACGGACGCAACACATACGCGGATTTCGAACATATATTTTCTAAGCAGAAGGCTGATATCCTTCCGCCTCTACACAAGTTTTATTGCCCCATTGAGCTGCTGCCGGGCACAACGCCTCCTAGGCGTAGGACCTACCAGCTTTCGGTGCCCGAGACCTGCACCATGACTGAGTATATCCAAGAGAACCTGGCCAAGGGTTTCATCCGCCCTTCAACCTCACCTGCGGGCGTGAGCTTTTTCTTCATCGTGAAAAAGGATGGGTCTTTGAGACCATGTATTGATTACCGTGGCTTAAATGCTATAACCCACAAAGACAAGTACCCTTGCCACTGATCATGGAATTGTTCGATCGCCTCCAGGGTGCCACCAGTTTTACCAAGTTAGATCTACGAGGCACTTATAATCTGGTCCACATACGCCCTGAAGACATCTGGAAGATGGGATTTAATACCAGGGATGGACACTACGAATACCTTGTCATGCCTTTCTGACTTTGTAATGCCCTGCAGTATTTCAACACATGATAAATGAGATATTCCACAACCTCCTATACACTAAGGTTGTCGCGTATTTAGATGACATCCTCATCTTCTCCAAAGACCTGACTAACACCATGCTGATGTCCGCATGGTGCTCCAATGTCTTTGAGACAACCATTTGTTTGCTAAACTCGACAAGTGCCTCTTTGAGCAATGAAGCCTACCTTTCCTAGGCTATATAATCTCTCAGCGAGGTTTCATGATGGACCCAAATAAATTAAAAGGCATTCGAGAATGGCCTCGGCCTGTGGGCCTTTGGGCGCTCCAGAGGGTCTTGGGATTCACAAATTATTACTGCCACTTTATAGCTAACTATTCCTTGCTGGCAATGCCTCTCACAGCTAAGACCCATAAAGGCAGCAACACCAAGAATTGATCACCTGAAGCCCTCGCTGCCTTCCAGAGACTTAAGGATGCCTTCCTCTCAGGCCCTTGCCTGTGCCACCTAGACCCGAATCACCCCTTTATTGTAGAAGTGGATGCCTCTGCCATAGGGGCTAGGGCAGTTCTGAGTCAGCACTCGACCCAAGGTGTTCTCCATTTGTGCTCATTTTACTCCCGCAAGTTCTCCCCTGCTGAGAAAAATTACAGCATCAGTGATAGGGAGTTGCTCGCAATTAAACTCGCCCTCGAAGAGTGGCGCCCCTGGTTGGAGGGCGCTCAGTTCAAGTTCACCATTTTCACTGACCATAAAAACCTCGAGCACCTTAGACTTGCCCAGCATCTCAATGCTCGCCAGGCCCGCTGGGAGCTGTTTTTCTCCTGGTTTAACTTTGAGCTTCATTATCATCCAGTGGAGAAGAACCTCTGGGCAGGTGCCTTAACTCGCTCCTTTGAACCAGATGACACTCTGGATGAACCTAGTCATGTCATCGACCCCGCATGTATGTGTCTGCCATCATCACAGTGCCAGCTGGGAAGACAGTAGTACCTTGCCGGCTCCAAGAGAAGGTCTTGCATTGGGTGCACGATTCGAAGGTAGCCGGTCATCCAGGACACGCCTGAACACTCTCTGTCCTTCAACGCTACTATTGGTGGCTCACCATGTCTACCAAACCTTGCGCCTATATGGATTCTTGTCCAACTTGTACTCAGCAAAAGCCACCAGTAGGTCGACCCTGGGGCCTTCTTAAGCCTTTACCTGCACCGAAGAGCAGTGGACCCACTTATTCACAGACTTTGTGGTAGACCTTCTAAAGGGAATACAGTCATCTGGGTCATCGTGGACCGATTCTCCAAAATGGCTCATTTTGTCCCCTTGCCTGCCTTACCTTCAGTCCCGAAGCTAGCACTTCTCTTTTTCCTGCACGTGTTCCGCCTGCAGGGACTACCCACGGATATTGCCTATGACAGAGGTCCCCAGTTTGTCGCTCACTATTGGCGCGCCTTGTGCAGTAAATTTGGCATCACCATCAGCCTGATGACTGCGTATCACCCTCAGGCCAAAGGCCAAGCTGAGTGGATGAACTGCTCACTCGAGCTTTCTTTGTGCCTACACTAATAATTGGCAAGACAACTAGGCGGAGTTACTCCCACATTGCAGCAGCCACTGGAGTCTCAACATTCTCCATAGTATATGGCAGGCAACCCCAGCTCCCGTTACTGATATCGCTCTCGGTGCCCACGCCGGCAGCTCTAGCCATTGCAGATGCCCTTCAGGTACTTTGGGCCCAAACAAACCTTCATCTGAGTCAGGCCGTGGCTCGCGCCAAGAAAGCTACAGATGTTCATCGTCGACCAGCTCCAGAGTTCCAGTCAGGCCAAAAGGTCTGGCTAAGTACACACTATATTCAACTCAAGCTCCCTTTCCAGAGATTCAAGCCGAGATTCATTGGTCCTTTTCCTGTTACCCAGCATATTGGACCAGTCACGTACCAACTCCGACTACCACTGACTCTTGGTATACATAATTCCTTTCATGTGTCCTTACTTAAACCTGTGGTACTCTCCTGGCCTTCTCGTAAGACTCCTGCACCTTCCCAGGTTACTGCTGAGACTGATACTACATATCAAGTTCGAGAAGTCCTCTTTGTCTGCAGAAGAGGCCGCCGATGGGAGTATCTTCTCGCGTGGGAGGGCTATGGCCCTGAGGAAAATTCATGGGAGCCTGCTTTCGATCCACGGGGCTCCAGCGGTGAACTTGGCCTGCGCGATCGGCGCTGAAGCCCGTCGGGGTAAGGCCTCCTGTTCCGCTCCCCCCGATCGGGCTCCCTCGCCGATCGCCGGCCCTTCTCTCCAGCGGCTTACTTACCTGAAAGGCCGTGATCCTCCGCCTCTAGCCAGCCTTGATCGGAGCCGCGAACCCTCGCCTCCAGCCGGCCTCGACCCGGACCACGAGCCCACGCTGCCAGTAGGCCCCGAGCCGAGCCGCGAGCCTTCGCCCCGAACCGCCCACAAAAAACGTCGCGGCGGTGACGTCACAGGTGCGACCGGCGGGGTATTTAAACCGCCGCTCTCCTCTTCATCCTCCTTTCGATCCACGGGGCTCCAGCGGTGAACTTGGCCTGCGCGATCGGCGCTGAAGCCCGTCGGGGTAAGGCCTCCTGTTCCGCTCCCCCCGATCGGGCTCCCTCGCCGATCACCGGCCCTTCTCTCCAGCGGCTTACTTACCTGAAAGGCCGCGATCCTCCGCCTCCAGCCGGCCTTGATCGGAGCCGCGAACCCTCGCCTCCAGCCGGCCTCGACCCGGACCACGAGCCCACGCTGCCAGTAGGCCCCGAGCCGAGCCGCGAGCCTTCGCCCCGAACCGCCCACAAAAAACGTCGCGGCGGTGACGTCACAGGTGCGACCGGCGGGGTATTTAAACCACCATTCTCCCTGGCGTCGCGCGCCGGGCGTCGCGCGCACGAAGGAGTGCGACAAAGGGGCCTGCCCCTTTGTTTCGCCCCTTCGTGTCGACTCTCGCGTCCCCGAGCAGTTTTCACACCAATACCGCACTAGAGCTCAACCAGCATCCAACATGCTCACGTCCTTCCAGCTCTCTTCCGCCAAGCAACCATCCAGCGCCCATACAGCGCCCTCTAAGTAATCAACCATCCTGCACCCTCTCAGCAAGCACTCAGCAAGCATCCAGTCTGCGCACTCATCAGCAAGCACTCAGCAAGCAACCAGTCTGTGCCCCCTCACCAAGCATCCAGTCTGCGCCCACTCAGCAAGCACACAGCAAGCAACCAGTCTGCACCCTTTCAGCAAGCATCCAGTCTGCGCCCACTCAGCAAGCACTCAGCAAGCACTCAGCAAGCAACCAGTCTGCACCCTTTCAGCAACCAACCAGTCTGCGCCCATTCAGCAAGCAACCAATCTGCGCCCATTCAGCAAGCAACCAGTCTGCGCCCTTTAGTCTGCGCCCTCTCAGCAAGCACTTAGCAAGCAACCAGTCTGCACCCTTTCAGCAACCAACCAGTCTGCGCCCACTCAGCAAGCAACCTTCCAGCGTTCTTCCAGAGCACTAACCAACCAATTATTTATCTCCTAATCCCAGCCTATCCTCCCATCTGCCTTCCGCCTACACTCTGCGCCAGCCAGCTAACCTTCCACAATGTCTCTTGCTCTTCCAATACCATCTCTACAATACCGCCTCCTACCTAAAAGAACATCTACCAGACGAGCCCTTCACAATAACTTAAAAACCCTCACCCCTATCTTGATTACACCAATCACCCAGCTTCTAGGCCTCTCCCTCTTCTCACTCTCTCTTTTCAATGCACAATCTCTAACGAAGAAATCCCTAATTTTCAATGATTATCTCACCGACGCCAAGCCAGATATCTGTGCAGTTACCGAAACATGGCTTAAGCCCTCAGATACAGCTTTAATAAACCAACTACCTACACAAACCTATGATTTCTTTTCACTCCCGAGACTGAAAAAAAGAGGAGGTGGTATCCTTCTGGCTACCAAAAAAAGCCTCAACTTCTCCCAACATCCTTTCAGCTCTAACTCTAAACTGGAAGTCGGCTTCTTCACCTCACAACATCTTCAAATCCTTCTTGTCTACGCCCCCCCGGGACTCCTAGAATCCAATGTCTCCCCCATCCTTGAAATCACCACCATGCTCATCAACCTGGATACTCCAGCAATCATTTTAGGAGATTTCAATCTGCACATAGACAATCCCTCACCATCTAACAGCTGCGTAACACTCATCACAGCCCTATCTGCTATGGGATTCCAACAACTAGTCAACGAACCCACACACAAAGCGGGTCACACTCTGGACTTGATTTTCGTCAACAAGGGCATTACGACTACATCCAATCTGAAGAACAAAAAGGTTCCATGGTCAGACCACACTCTCATCTCTACTTCATTCACGCTGAAAAAATCCAACACTCCCTACATCCCCTCTCCTTCATTCCACTACAAGAGGCGATGCTCACCAGAAGACCTTAACAACCAATTGGTCTCACAGCTCCCCCTATTAGACCTCACCGACCCGAACACTGCCATTCGCTCCTGGAACAACATAACAGAAAACATAGCCAACAAGCTCTGTCCTTCAACTACAAAAAAATCTCACACCAATGCATCCAACAGACAACCTTGGTTCACTAATGATCTCAGAAAACTAAAACAAAGTTTAAGAAAAAAAGAAGCGACTTGGCGCAAAACCCCTTGTGACATCACCATCTTTTCATACAAATCCACACTATACCAGTACAAATCCCTCACTTCAAAATCAAAAAAAGACTATTATGCTTCTAAGATTCACAACCTGGTCTTTGACGCCAAAGCCCTCTTCGCTTATGTCTCCAGCCTCACTCAAACCATTCCGCGAGAAATCCCCGGCAACATGGCACAACCCAAAGCGGAAGAACTCGCTCAGTTTTTCCAAGATAAAATCACCAATCTCCTAACACAACTGCCTTCCAATACAGCCGACCTCCAGACATATCAACAACCTGCCCACAAAAACGTCAGCTTAAACACCTTTGAACCCGTCTCTTCCACGGAAATACAAACCATCCTGAGAAGAATGAAACCTTCGTCTCATCCTGCAGACCACATCCCCTCCAAACTACTTCTATCTGTTCCAGACACAATAGCCACCTCATTGAAAAATATCATCAACTGCTCTCTAGCCCAAGGAACCTTCCCAGATGATCTCAAAATGGCCTCAATCTCACCGCTCCTAAAGAAACCTAACCTAGACCCGAAGGACCCTAACAATTTCCGCCCCATAGCTAACCTCCCATTCATCGCCAAGATCATGGAAAAACTAGTGAACTCCCAACTCTCAGATTTCATCGAAGACAACAATCTTCTCTTCACACCACAACACGGCTTCCGAAAAAATCGAGGCACAGAATCCCTCCTCACCTCGCTGACAGACCATATATTACTGGGCCTCGACAAAGGAAACTCTTTCCTATTGATCTTGTTAGACCTATCCGCAGCGTTCGACACTGTCAACCACTCCATCCTCCTAAACCAGTTGTCGTCCATAGGAATCTGCGGCACCGTCCTATCTTGGTTCAAAACCTTTCTCAATAACAGAGGTTACAAAGTTAAACTCCAAAACAAGGAATCCTCAAGATTTGACTCGGCCATAGGAGTCCCACAAGGTTCTTCATTATCTCCGACTCTATTCAATATTTACCTGCTTCCTCTCTGCCAACTTCTCACTGACCTCAATCTAAAGTACTTCCTATACGCAGATGATATTCAAATCATCATCCCCATCAAAGACTCATACTCTCAAACTCTTGACTACTGGGAATCATGCCACCAAAAAATCAAACATTTACTCAACAGCCTTCACCTCATCTTAAATTCCTCCAAGACAGAAATCCTACTCATCTCTCCTGAGAACAATACACCTAACATTGCTCTTCCTACCAACCTACATACCACACAAGTTAGAGACTTAGGAGTGTTATTGGATAACCGGCTAAACTTCAAGGCACACATCAACAAAACAACCAAAGACTGCTTCTTTAAACTCCAGGTTTTGAAAAGGATAAGACCTCTCTTCCATGCTCAAGACTTCAGAACGATCATCCAGGCAGTCATTTTTTCAAAATTAGACTATTGCAATTCCCTATTGCTAGGTCTGCCTTCTTCCTATTCCAAACCATTACAGATGGTGCAAAATTCAGCAGCCCGACTACTAACAGGCACAAGAAAAAGAGACCACATATCACCCATCCTGAAAGAGCTACATTGGCTACCCGTATACTTCCGTATCATGTACAAAGCCATATGTATCATTTTCAAAACTATACATCAATGCACTTCCCTCGATCTTCAATTCCCTCTCCAAGTATACAACTCGACAAGACCTACCAGAGATGTTTATAGAGGCACACTCCAAGTTCCCCCTGCGAAAACGACTAGACACATTACCCTAAGAGATCGCGCCACCTCCACAGCTGGCCCCCTTCTGTGGAATTCCTTGCCCACAGATCTCAGACTAGAACCCTGCCTCCTAACTTTTAGGAAAAGACTTAAGACTTGGTTATTCAAGCAAGCTTTCCCAGACACAATTTAATGACACAATCCAAGGACACAATCCAAGGACTCCTCTAAAACATTCAGCCATTAATCATGCCATTTGCACATAACTTGTAATTTGACTTGTATACCGTTTAACCAGTTTATTCTTTCCTATTCTTCCTCTTCACCAAGTTTTGCTACCCTTGTTAATTGTAACTGTACCTTCGGTCACCTCAGTTCTAGTTTGATGTTTTTAATGCACTCCCGTTTCATGTAAACCAGCAAGATATGTTCTCATGATTGCCGGTATATAAAAACCTTAAATAAATAAATAAAATAAAAAGTAATATTCTGGACAAGGGGCTCCTCCTCAATTCCATCGTGCCCACCCAGGCCTCCAGAGGGGGGGGGGGGGGGTACTGTTGCATGTCTCTTCTGCAGCAGGCCTGTGTCCGGGCCCTCTTACCTTCAGTGCCCAGCTTCCAGTCCTGGTTCATCCTCCCTCGTGGCTGTGGGCAGCTGCCTACATTCCCGAACCTCCTCTGCCGCCCCCGGCTCCACCGCAGACCCCTCTGTCTCCCGGCAGGTCTCCCCATGTGTGCCACGGGGAGAAATTCTCTATCCAGCGCCATGCTGCCCTCTAGGTGTGCACGCGTGCGCCTTGCCAGGTTTTAAGGGGACCGCGGCAGGACCGCGGCAGATGATGACATCACTGGGCCCTGGTATATAAAGCAGGGCCCAGCCGCTGGTTCCTTGCCTTGGCAACAGGTCTCCACGCTTGTCGTGTGCTTATTGCTCTTTCCTGGTTCTTGATCCTGTCAACGTTCCTGGTTCCTGCTCCTGATCTGTACCTGGTCCCTTCCTTGCCTTGTTGAACTAACTTCTGGCTTTGACACTTGCTATGCTTTGACCATGCTTGGACCGACTTCTGGCTTTGACACTTGCTATGCTTTGACCATGCTTGGACCAACTTCTGGCTTTGACCCTTGCTACACATCGACCACGCTTGGACTGACTTATTGCCTTTGACCCTCGCTATGTTTGGACCATGCCTGGATTGACTTCTGGTTTTGACCCCCACTCATTTGACCAACTTTACTCATCTGCTGCCTGCCCTGATGCCAGCCTGCTCTCTACTATGTCTTCTGGTATCTCCTTGGACTTGGCCTTTCAGGCTCTGGCCTACTATTACTCGGGTGCTACCTGTCTTCAACTCTGGTTCCCTCGTCTGGACCTGCTTCAGCCTTCCTATTACAGCTGCTGGTCCCTGGCTGATTATCACCTTGTCTACTGGGAGTCGTCTGACAGAGGCCCGCCTAAGACCAGCTGGCCCCGGCACCCAAAGGCTCAACCTGCGGGGAACATGGGCTGGTATTGGCAAAGCTCCAGTCAGCCTCCGTCACTCAGCCAGCTCTGCCTCCTGACAGTATGGACCCGTAGGGCTTGCCCTGTGGGTAGCATCAACCCCACCTCAGGCCAAGGATCCACCTGTGGCGCAACACTAGTAGCCTGGATTGGCCATTGTTGGAGACAGGATGCTGGTTTTGATGGACCCTTGGTCTGACCCAGTATGGCAATTTCTTATGTTCTTTTGTTCTTAACCGGACAAGGCAGATATGTTAATCAGATCAGCCTGCCATTGTGTATCGTTATGTTTATTTTAAAATGTGTTTTAGCAGATCTGTGTAAAGAATAAGCATTTTGGTCTCTAAGCCATTCGGTTACTTGTTTTCTGCTTCCTCTTTCATTACCTTTTTTAATATCCTTAAAATGAATTTATCCCATCAAAACCTTTCTGTGGCATATGAGTTATAATCAATTTTATTTAACAGCGCTACATTCATAGATGTTATGAGTGGCTGTAAACACACTGTTCTATATTTCAAAAAAAACTCAAGGCTTTTACATGCCTGAGTTTCTAGCCCCCATACTCTACCATTAATCATTCATTTTGTATATGCAAAGGATCTGCTCAAACTTACTCTGAATGCCTGCCAGACAGGCTCTTTGTGCTTGTGCATTTACACTGCAGCCACCTGAGGGGGGGAGGGAAGGGGAGACTTCTCCCTGTCACTGTGCACAGAATAAGAGAAAGCTTCCTGCTACATCACAGATAGTAACTTTGAAATCCAGGGTCAAGAATTTCTGTTTCCAGTTGTGTCACTACACAGGTAGCAGTTGTTTGGATTTCTGGTAATGTCATAAAAAAGGGGACAGAACGAATTCTGTTGTCATCAAAAGTGAGAGGATTATTTCTTATGGGGTTTGGTTTGGAATTATGGTGATGTCATCAACAGGTAGTCAGAGGCCTTTGCCAATGACATCATGGAGCATGGTTTGGGGTGGGCTGGGGGTGTAGTTTGTGGTGGGAGAGGGTGTGACTTAGGGAGGTGCATGGGCATGGGCTACTCCTATTGGAGTGAGAGGGACATGGCCAGAATAATGTGTGTGTTTTGGAGTGGGCTGAAGATGTGGTAGAGGGAGAGTTGGGGGTGTGATTTGGGGCTGGAGGGGCCATGGCTTGGGTCCACTTATTTCTAAGAGAGTGGAAGAGGAATGGGAGGAGTTATGGGCAGGGCCTAGAACCAGGGCCGGAGGAGCCACTAGGCAAGCTAGGCCTGTGCCTAGGGCGCCGAGACTTAGACGGCGCTGTGGCAGGCAGCAGAATTTTGAAAGGGCAAAAAGTGCCCTTTCAAAATTCTGCCAGCTCCCGACTCGTCCTGCCTCCCCCCAGTGCCACCCTCCCGTCGCCCCCCCTGGTGGTCCAGCAGAGGGCCCGGGAGCAATCTGCGCTCCCGGGGCCTCGGCTGCCACTAACCAAAATGGCGCCGGTGACCTTTAGCCCCTACCATGTGACAGGGGCCAACCAATGGCACCGGTAGCCCCTGTCACATGGTAGGGGCTAAAGGCCACCGGCGCCATTTTGGTTAGTGGCAGCCGAGGCCCTGGGAGCGGCAGATTGCTCCCGGGCCCTCCGCTGGACCACCAGGGAGGGCGACGGGAAGGTGGCACTGGGGGGAAGGCAGGGCAAGTCAGGGGCTGGCTGCCTGCAACGGCGTCCCCTAAGTCTCGGCGCCTGGTCTCCGGCTGCGCCGATCTTCCTTTCTTCGGCCACGTGATCAGCTAGACCGGCTGCGCCAGTCTTCTTTCTGTATGTGTATGTGATGTATATGTGAGAAAGGAATGGTGCTTCTGTGAGAAAGGAATGGTGCTTCTGTATGTGTGTGTGTGTGTATGTGATGTGTATGTGAGAAAGGAATGGTGCTTCTGTGTGTGTATGCGGTATGTATGTGAGAAAGGAATCTGCCAGTTTAAAAAAATGAAATGTGATAATATATATACCTCAACTTTTGTGCTGGTAGCGCAACTTTTGAAAAGTTGGATGAAAGATGAAATTACTGAATTTTAAGCATCCCTCTTCTAGAAAATAAAATTTAACAAAGTGGATAGAGACAAATACTAAAGCAAAAAAAAATTAAAGTATTTAAAATGTTCATCTCAGCAAAATCACAAATTTAAGATACTGATGCCAGGTGGGGTTTGTTTGTTTTTTAAAGCATAATTTAAGCATGAAGACTAGAATAGTTCCAATCTGAAATGGTTTTGCTTTTTTTTTTTTAAGCCTTTAGAAAATGTATATTTTTAAATGACTTAGACTGGAATCTTCCCATTTAAAAGGAAAGCTGACTAAGGATGTCTTTCTGTTCCATGTCTCCCACATGAATAATCATATGACTGATAGTTTGAAGAAAGACACTTGTTTTATTGCCTGAAAGGGTAAAACAAGAGAAACTGTACGGTGTGGGTGGCTGTCTCTTGGGAGGATAGAACCTGAAGGAAGGGTGTCATTTCGCCTTCTGATAGGAATGTGGTTTTCTTATTTAACG
Organism: Rhinatrema bivittatum; assembly: GCF_901001135.1. Lineage (NCBI taxonomy): Eukaryota > Metazoa > Chordata > Amphibia > Gymnophiona > Rhinatrematidae > Rhinatrema > Rhinatrema bivittatum. The sequence goes on along the minus strand of NC_042618.1, from coordinate 270,635,129 downwards.
GGAACATCACTTTCACTTTTAGTAAAAGTGAAAAATGCTGCAAGTCTGAAAGCAAGGTGCTTCTTTGAGAGTGTAATGTGTATGTGAGACAGGGAGGGTGCTTCTGTATGTGCGTGGTGTATATGTGAGGCGGAGGGTGTTTCTGTATGTGTGTGGTGTATATGTGAGTCAGGGAGGGTGCTTGTGTATGTCAATGTGTGTGTGCAAGAGAGATGGAGCATGATTTTGGCTGGCTTGTGGCTGTGAGAGAGGGCATGTGTGTGATTGAGAGCTTGTGTGTAAGTAAAATAGAGAGAGCATGTGTGTGATTGAAAGCCTGTGTGCAAGTAAGAGAGAGCGAGAGCATTGTGTGATTGAGAGAGACTGGCCAGAGAGGTGACATGTATATGTGTGAGAGAGACTGATCAGTGAGATGACTGGTATGTGTGTGCTTGTGTGTGTGTGTGTGTGAGAGAGAGAGACTGGTTGGGGAGATTATTGGTGTGTGAGAGACAGAAACTAGTCCCGAGGGGGTGACTGGTGTGTGTGTGAGAGAGAGAAGAGACTGGTTGTGGTCCCTAAGGAAGAGGACAGCTTCAGCAACTATTGCTGCTTCTGGTGTGGCCTGCAAGGGAAAGGAGTAGGAGAACTGCTGGAGAGGGTAAGTAAAGGTGGCTTTTTAAGTTCATTTTTCTTGATTGACTACCATTTTAATTATTGGGTAGTATGTGATGTGTCTGCTGTTTGAAATATTTTATTGGTGTTTGGTAAAGCTTTCAAAATTTGCATGAGTCTTTAATTATTGGATATTCTATTCATCCGCTGTTTTGAAATTATTTTATTTGTATGGTTTTATTATTATTATTATTATTATTAATGATTTGTATATCTTGATTTTATTGATTTGTTTCACGAGGAATGGTGAAATTTTTGTTTTTCCATTGTTACACTGTATAGAGTCTGGCGTGATGTGTTTTACAGTTCAGTTTTTGTCTGCACTTTTCTATTTATACTTTATGTGGCTTTATTCTGTATTTAGTGAGGGTCTGTCTCTGCTCTGTGTGTGAGACCATGATGAGAGATTCTGCTAGCATATAGTGTCTGTATAGGGATCTATAGCAATCGGGTTTGTTTTGTTTCCTCAGTAGGTGGTGTTTTGGTATTCTAGGACCCAGTGTAATATTTACCCTTGCTTTTTCACAGGTAGGGTTATTGTTGTTTGAGTCCTTGGTGTTATTACTGTTATGTTATGATGGGATTGCAGTATAGATTTTGAGTGTCTTTTTTGCAGAGTTTTGTGTTGACATTCTTTCCCTTCCTATATATTCCAGACTTCACTTTCATAGCCATATAGTATTAGTTGAAAGGTAGAAAAGGTAGACACATTAATGGCAGTAAGACCCCTAAGATGTTACATTTGGGGCATGGCAGTTAGGCATATGGCAGCAAGGTCCATAAGGTGGTTTCATGTTTCTTCAGTCAAACATTTAGTTGAGATAACATGTATATTTTTAATATTCCAGTCTTTTGCAGGAGTTTTCTCTGTTTTGTTTGTTGTATTTGTTTGGAATATGTTTTTACTTACAAATGTATTTTATACTATTAAGCATTTTTAAAGGTAGCTTTGTCTTTGTTGATACTACATTTTGATTATTGGTTTATGAGTGGATTTTACTGTAATAGCACCAGGATAACATGCTTTACAGATGGGTTATACAATTTGAATAAATGAAAATGAAATATATCAGGTAGGCAGAATGGCAGCAAGGCTTTCAGTCATCTTGCCACTCACATGGAAATTCAGGAAACCCAAGCAAAGGCAGATTAATTTTCAATCAGACCAGTTTCTCCACCAGCTAGCACCAGCTTTGAGCAATGAGGTTTCGTGATGTCCCATGCCATTGAGAAGACATGTTCTCTGGGAAAACTGGGCAGTGGGCAGAAAATATAGCGCTGAGCCATCTTGCCTAGATCAGGCCAAACTGTGGGCTTATATGCCCAATATGCCAGCACATCTGTGTCCATGTCCTCAATGGTCTCTGCAAGATAGCTTTTCACAGAAATGTCTGCTGCTGTCTTGTCATGTTCATGAAACATAGAAACATAGAAATGAAGGCAGAAGAAGACCAAACGGCCCATCCAGTCTGCCCAGCAAGCTTCACACATTTTTTCTCTCATACTTATCTGTTTCTCTTAGCTCTTGGTTCTATTTACCTTCCACCCCCACCATTGAAATATCTAGCTTGATTAGTTAGGGGTAGTAGGGGTAGTAACCGCCGCAATAAGCAAGCTACACCCATGCTTATTTGTTTTACCCAGACTATGTTATACAGTCCTTATTGGTTGTTTTTCTTCTCCACTGCTGTTGAAGCAGGGAGCTATGCTGGAAATGCGTGATGTATCAGTCTTCTCCCATGCCGTTGAAGCAGAGAGCCATGCTGGATATGCATCGAAAGTGAAGTATCAGACACATTTGGTTTGGGGTAGTAACCGCCGTAACAAGCCAGCTACTCCCTGCTTTGTGAGTGCGAACCCTTTTTTCTTCTCCCCTGTCGTTGAAGCAGAGAACTATGCTGTATATGCATTGAAGATGAAGTATCAGGCTTATTTGGTTTGGGGTAGTAACCGCCGTAACAAGCCAGCTACTCCCCTCTTTGTGAGTGTAAATCCATTTTTCCACATTTCCTCTTGCTGTTGAAGCTTAGAGCGATGTTGGAGTCACAGTAAGCATGTGTATGTTTATTGAATAAGGGTATTGTCTCCAGGCAGTAGCTGTCATTCTGGTGAGTCACCCACTCTTCATTGGCGGCCTCTTGACTTTATGGATCCACAGTGTTTATCCCACGCCCCTTTGAAGTCCTTCACAGTTCTGGTCTTCACCACATCCTCCGGAAGGGCATTCCAGGCGTCCACCACCCTCTCCGTGAAGAAATACTTCCTGACATTGGTTCTGAATCTTCCTCCCTGGAACTTCAAATCGTGACCCCTGGTTCTGCTGATTTTTTTCCTACGGAACAGGTTTGTCGTTGTCTTTGGATCATTAAAACCTTTCAAGTATCTGAAAGTCTGTATCATATCACCTCTGCTCCTCCTTTCCTCCAGGGTGTACATATTTAGATTCTTCAATCTCTCCTCGTACGTCGTGCGATGAAGATCCTCCACCTTCCTGGTCGCCCTTCTCTGTACCTCTTCCATCTTGTCTTTGTCTTTTTGTAGATACGGTCTCCAGAACTGAACACAGTACTCCAGGTGAGGCCTCACCAAGGACCTGTACAAGGGAATAATCACTTCCCTTTTCTTACTCGATATTCCTCTCTCTATGCAGCCCAGCATTCTTCTGGCTTTTGCTATCGCCTTGTCGCATTGTTTCGCAGACTTCATATCATTAGACACTATCACCCCAAGGTCCCTCTCCTGCTCCGTGCACATCAGCTTTCCCCCCCCCCCCCCCCCCCCCCCCATCGAATACAGTTCATTCGGATTTCCACTCCCCATATGCATGACTTTGCACTTCTTGGCATTGAATCTGAGCTGCCATATCTTCGACCACTCTTCCAGTTTCCTTAGATCCCGTCTCATTCTCTCCACTCCTTCCGGCGTGTCCACTCTGTTGCTGATCTTCGTGTCATCCGCAAAAAGACAAACCTTACCTTCTATCCCGTCCGCAATGTCGCTCACAAAGATATTGAACAGGACCGGTCCCAACACCGATCCTTGCGGTACACCACTTAAAACCGCTCTCTCTTCAGAGAAGGTTCCATTTACCATCACACATTGTCTTCTATCTGTCAGCCAATTTGCAATCCAGGTCACCACCTCGGCCCTCACTCCTAAGCTTCTCGTTTTATTCACCAGTCTCCTGTGCGGAACCGTATCAAAAGCTTTGCTGAAATCCAAGTATATGATATCAAGCGCTCTTCCTCGATCCAATTCCTTGGTTACCCAGTCAAAAAAGTTAATCAGATTTGTCTGACAGGATCTTCCCCTGGTGAATCCATGTTGCCTCTGGTCCATCAATTCTCCGGACTGTAGATAGTTCACTATTCTCTCTTTCAGCAGTGACTCCATTACTTTTCCCACCACCGAAGTGAGGCTAACCGGTCTGTAGTTGCCAGCCTCCTCCCTGTTCCCACTCTTGTGAAGCGGGACCACCACCGCTCTTCTCCAATCACTTGGCACCACTCCCGTTTCTAGGGATCTATTGAACAGGTCACACAGCGGAGCTGCCAGAACATCTCTGAGCTCCCTCAATATCCTTGGATGAATCCCATCAGGCCCCATGGCTTTGTCCACTTTCAGGTTCTTTAGCTCTTCCCACACATTTTCTACTGTAAAAGGATTTATATCCATTCCACTTCCTTCCAGTTTCTTGTTGTGTAGAGATGGTCCTTCTCCAGGGTCTTCTTTAGTGAACACAGAGCTGAAGTATTCGTTTAATATTTCTGCCATTTCTTCGTCTCTCTCCACACATTGATCATTACCACCTTTCAATTTCACTATACCACTTTGGACCTTTCTCTTTTCGCTGATGTATCTGAAAAATGTTTTGTCACCATTTTTTATCTCCTTGGCAATCCTCTCTTCTGCTTGACTCTTTGCCAACTTGATTAATTTCTTTGTCTCCCTCAGTTGATACAAATATTCTTCTTTGTGCTCCTCCCTTTGGGATCTTTTATATTTCTTGAATGCTGTTCTTTTAGCTTTAATTTTGTCAGCCACCTCCTTTGAGAACCAGATAGGTTTCAATTTTCTTTTGCTTTTCTTTACATTTCTAACATATAGAGCAGTTGCCTTGGTGATTGCTCCTTTTAGATTGGTCCACTGTTGATCCACATCTCTCTCGTTCTCCCATCCTTTAAGTTCTTCCTCCAGGTACTTCCCCATTTCCTCAAAGTCTGTGTTTTTGAACTGTAAAACTCGGGTCTTTGTGGTTCTTTTCCCTATTCTTTTAGTGATAGTAAACCATACCGTTTGATGATCACTACTGCCAAGGTAGGGTTGACACAACCTGTAAGAAGGAACTTTGCAGGTCCCCAAAGTTGGCAGGTGGACTCAAATGAAGCAGAGGCCCAGCTGGAGCTTTGCCTTTACCAGCCCATGTTCCTTTCAGGTTGAACTTTTGGGTGCCGGGGCTCACAGATCTTAGGTTGGGGCCTCTTCTGATGGCAGAGAGATCCGGCAAGGTAGCTGAGTCATAGGTCAGGTATATCCGGTGGTAGACAGTGATCAGTGGCAGGTGGCAGTCAAGGGTATCCAGAGGTAGGCAGTAGTCAGTGGCAGGTGGCAGTCAAGCATATCCAGAAGTCAGGCCGAGGTCAATACTAGGTATCTATCTGAAAGGAATGGTGGGCAGATAGACAGGGCAGGAAGGCAAGGAGAAGAACAGGTGGGCAGCAAGAAAGACATACAGGTCGATACAGTAAAGTGTGCTCCGTCGGAGCGCACTGTCAGCCTGCTCTGGACGCGTGTTTTCCCTTACCCCTTATTCAGTAAGGGGAGGAAAACACGCGGCCCACCCGCGGCACCTAATAGCGCCCTCAACATGCAAATGCATGTTGATGGCCCTATTAGGTATGCGCGCGCAATTCAGTAAGTAAAATGTGCAGCCAAGCCGCACATTTTACTCTAAGAAATTAGCGCCGACCCAAAGGTCGGCACTAATTTCTTCCGGCGCCGGGGAAGTGCACAGAAAAGCAGTAAAAACTGCTTTTCTGTGCACCCTCCGACTTAATATCATGGCGATATTAAGTCGGAGGTCCCCAAAAGTAAAAAAAAGTAAAAAAAAAAATAAAAAAATTTGAATTCGGCCCGCGGCTGTCGGGCCGAAAACCGGACGCTCAATTTTGCCGGCGTCCGGTTTCCGAGCCCGTGGCTGTCAGCGGGCTCGAGAACCGACGCCGGCAAAATTGAGCGTCGGCTGTCAAACCCGCTGACAGCCGCCGCTCCTGACAAAAAGGAGGCGCTAGGGACGCGCTAGTGTCCCTAGCGCCTCCTTTTCCCCGTTTTTCCCGCGTCACCTCATTTAAATACTGAATCGCCCGCACCGGCGAGGGGCCGGTGCGCGCGCCGGGAGAGCGGGCGTTCGTCCGCTCTCCCGCGGTCTTACAGTATCGACCTGATAGAGAATTGAACAACTGAAGACAAGGACGCTGGAACTGAAGTGCTGGAGACAAGGATGCTGGAACAGGAGACAGGAATGCTGGAACAGGAGATAGGACACTGGAGCAATACACACTACTACTGGAGTAGGGTACCTGTTGCAGAGGCAAGGATGTGAAGGGCTGGAGGGCCTTTTAACTGATTGAGGTCATCAAGCTGCACTGTAGGAGTTTTCCCATCGCAGGCACTTTAAATTTAGCCGCATTGACCACACATGCAACTAAGGGGAAGTGCAGCAGCAGCAGCAAGTCAGCAGCATCTAGCCATGAGGCAAACCAGTGGTGCATTGCCAAGAAGAGGAGTGAGTCCTGCCATGGAGAGCAGCAGTGTCTGACTGTGAGAGACATGCCACAACAAGGGCTTGACCCGTGAAGTGCGGGCGGAAGTTCACGGGCTTAGCTTGCGGAAGGCCGAACGCAACAGGTCTCCTTTGCTCTCTCTTGTCAGCTGTTTTACTTATGTTCTGTGTCAGGAGAGATAGTTTTGTGTGGGCAATGAAGCTTTGGCATATTGAGGTGAGGGAGGAAATGGGGCTGACATTGTCCTGCTCCTGCTTCACAGTACTCTCTAAGTGACCACTCTTTTCTGTGCTCTGTCTATGCCTCTGGTGCTCCATTTCACATACTTTAGCTATGAACATCTTCTTTGTAATTGAGAGATACTGAGACTGGAGAGTTTAGACTCCCTTTTACCTGTGGATCACAAAGTGTAGCAAATATGTATGTATTGTTTCTTGTCAGAAATTTCAGTCTCTCTTGCATCTGCTACAATATCACACCAGTGCAGACAGGGAGAGGTAAGCATTCATATCATTCTTGATGGTCCAATTATCGCTCATGAAATCCATGCTACTTCTCTCTGCCTTGGCCAGCTGTGCCTGCATGTGACTACAGTACTAGCTATGCAAGGTGGGATGACATTTTTTACTAAATGTAGTCTTGGAGGAGAGTCTGAATTGGGAGATAACACATGCAGCAGATGCTTAAAGACTATGTTATCTACTACATGCCAAGCCTGGTCATCAAGGGTAATCATTTTTCTGATGCTCCTTCTTGTTACTATTTTGGATAGTGCCTGCCTTTTGCCCCAGGGTAATGCTATGAAGACACCCCATTTCCTCTATCTTTGATTGCCACTTCGGATGCATGACTGGAGATGCTGGCCTGCCACCTCACTGCTGGGAAGGTCTATGGCATCAGATTGGGGTATTATCTTCCTCTTTCTAACTCCTTTCCTCTGGCTTTTACTTGGAGTAGCAGATGTCCCCAGGCTAGCACTGTCATCCTCTGCTAATGCCAATATGTGTGGGAACTGGTTCTGCAGATGATGCTGCATACTAACATTTATCAGATGCCCCACTTACTTTCTTTAGATGCTGGATGTCCTTTATAATGCTTTATTGTAGTGGAGACGTATTAAAATTGCCCGACTCTGGCTGAGTTTCACCACCTTAGGGGCTACAGTAGGTAAAAATAAAAAATTATTTAATACATCATTAAAACTTGTATAATATTAGCACTGCAACTTACAAAAATAAATAACAAACAGAAATTAAACAACTCAAAACTAATAAAACATTAGAGATGTGATTGGCAGAACCTTTCAGTTCAGCCTTTGTTATTGGCCTGCCGTGGGAAATTTCATTTCCTGTGGTTTGGGCCAATTTTTTTTCGTCTGTCCCGAACAAAAAACAAAACAAAACACCCCAACCCTTCAGATTTAATTAATTACAATCCCCCACCCTCCCGACATATAAAATGATGACATGTAGAGGTGATCATGAGCATAAGTGGTTCTGCAACATCAATCTTAGTACAAAAGACTTAAATTCAAAAACAATATCTGTATACGTTAGAATTTGAGGTATCAAGTAGAGGTCATATTACTTTAAATCACCTAAAGTAACATAAAAAGTATTAATGAATGGTAAACTCAATTAAATAAACTTAGGGGCAGATTTTATAACATGCGTGCGGGCATACATGTGTGCTCGCTACCCGGCGCATGCACATGTACACCCAATTTTAAAACTTGCGCACGCCTACTGTGGATGACGCAATCCGTAATATTTCTTCTCTAAATATGTTGCCTGAATGAATACTTGTGGTCCAGTATCATGTTAGACGGTAATAATTAAATTAATCAATAATAGGACAATAATATTTGACTTTTATTAAATATTCTTATTTCTTATTTTTTATTTTCATTTTCGACTTACTATATTTAACATTTTAAATAAACATTGATGAATCATCAGTTCCTTAGTTTACTCTAAGTTTATTTAATTGAGTTTACCATTCATTAATACTTTTTATATTACTTTAGGTGATTTAAATTAACATGACCACTACTTGATACCTCAAATTCTAACATATACAGGTATTGTTTTTGAATTTAAGTCTTTTGTACTAAGATTGATGTTGCAGAACCACTTATGCTCATGATCATCTCTATATTTCATCATTTTATATGTTGATTTGTCAACATTTTATTAGTTTAGAGTTGTTTAGTTTCTGTATGTCATTTATTTTTGTAAGTTGCAGTGCTAATATTATACATCTTTTAATGATGTATTAAATAATTTTTTATTTTTACCTACTATAGCCCCTGAGGCAGCCACTCATTAGGTGGTGAAATTCGGCCAGAGTTGGGCAATTTTAATACATCTCCACTACAATTGTTGCGCGTCACGGCTGCGCTGGTGCCGTGACCGGACCTGCTCACCTCGCGCTTCCCTCCACGAGCTCCGGGCACTCCTCTCTCGCTACTCACGGCGATCCTCTGCGCCTTCCCCGCTTACCTCCATCATCGCAGGCCTCACAGCGGAGCTCCCAATTGGGATCCACGTCCTCAGCGCCCTCCCTCCACGTCCTCAGCGCCCACCCCTAGGCATGCGCACAGCCCGCATTCCCTCCTTTAAAGGGCCCAGGGCGGGAACCTCGGGCCGGACGCCTCTCAATGATGTCACTTGAGCACCACTTAAAAGGCGAGGGCCTTCTCACATTTCCTTGCCTTGGCAAACGGGTCATCACGTATCGTGAAGCTAGTTGCTGTCCTGTGTTCCTGCTTCCTTGATCCTGTGCTTGTTCCAGTGTTCCTGCGTTCCTGTGTCTGCCAGTGCTCCTGCATTCCTGTATTCCCATGGTCCTTCCTATGTCCCAGCGTCTACATTCCGCTACCCAGGTTGTACCTTCTCGGACTGATACTCGGTACTGACCTCGGCTTGCCTTTGACCACGTTTGGACTGCTGCCTGAATCTGACCTCTGCTTGATACTGACCATTCAGACTGATACCTGGAACTGACCTCTGCTTGATACTGACCACGCTCGGACTGATACCTGGAACTGACCTCAGCTTGATTCTGACCACGCTCAGACTAATACCTGGAACTGACCTCCGCTTGCTACTGACCATGCTTGGACTAATAGCTGGAACTGACCCTTGCTTTGGCTGACCACCCTCGGACGGATACCCTTGCTTTGACCCTTGTGCTCCATTCGGACACTCTCTTTGGTTCTCCTGTGACCACCAGGCATGCCTGCTCTGACGCTGCCCACAGCCTTCCACAAGCTATACCATTAGGCACTGCCTATCCTGTCTGAGGACTTTCAGCTCCTGTCACCTTCCAGTGGTCTCCGGTACACCCTGTTCCGGTCTAGCTCATCTGTTCTCCACTAGCCACGCACCCTTGCTCTTGGTGGGCACACCGCTCCACTACCTCTCTGGGAGATCCTCAGAGTCCCACCTAAGCCCATGTGGTCTGGGAATCCAAGGGCCCAAACCACGGAGGCCCCGGACTGTTATTAGTGAAGCTCCTGCTAGCCTCTATCGTCTCGTTTGATCCGCCTCCTGGCAGCAGGTGCCCTCTGGGAACCCTCAGAGGGCCGTACCAATCCTGTACCAGGCCAAGGGACCACCTCCAGCGCAAGTTCTTTTTCACTCAACGCACAATTAAACTCTGGAATTTGTTGCCAGAGGATGTGGTTAGTGCAGTTAGTATAGCTGTGTTTAAAAAAGGATTAGATAAGTTCTTGGAGGAGAAGTCCATTACCTGCTATTAATTGAGTTGACTTAGAAAATAACCACTGCTATTACTAGCAATTTTAACATGGAATAGACTTAGTTTTTGGGTACTTGCCAGGTTCTTATGGCCTGGATTGGCCACTGTTGGAAACAGGATGCTGGGCTTGATGGACCCTTGGTCTGACCCAGTATGGCATATTCTTATGTTCTTAACAACAATAAAGCATTTTAAAGGATATCCGGCATCTATTTCTTCTTATTTTACCCTCACAGCTTTCATAGATCGCCTTCCTCATTGTTTCTTGGGTCCACTTACTTTCTTTGACTGATATCCTTCCTGCAGTGAATGCACTAAGCAAAACTGGGGTACTCCCTTACTTTCAAGGGCCTCCATATCAGGGATGTCTTCTAGAGATGTGCTTCGTTTTTTTCTGCCAGGTCGTTTTTTGACTCGGATACCTCGTGGTAAATTTCGGGTTTTCTCGTTTCGTTTTTTTGAAAAACGAAACGAGGAAACCCGAAACCGGGCCAAAAAACGAAACGGCAAAGGAAGCTTAAAGAAAACCCACCCCAAGCATTTAAAATCAGTTTTCTACATAAATACAAACTACCCCCCCCCCCCATCCCGATCCCTCCCCAAGACTTACTAAGTACATCCCTGGTGGTCCAGCGGGGTCCCGGGTTCCATTTGCCCTCCGTGCCCGTGCTACTGCAAGCCGTGCTCTTTAAAATGGTGCCGAATAGCCTCTGAACTACCATGTCACAGGGGCTACCGGCGCCATTGGTCAGCCCCTGTCACATGGCCATTGGCGCCATCTTGTGCTCCTGTCATGTGACTGGAGCTGACCAATGGCGCTGAAAGCCTCTGTGACATAGTATGGGCAAAGGCTATCGGCGCCATTTTGATTACTGGCAGCCAACAACGAAATCACTTTCGGACCGCCGCTGGACACCCAGGGATTATTGGCAAGCCTTGGGGAGGTCAAGAGCCCCCTCCTGACCCCCCCAAGGTTTGCCAATAATCCCTGGGGGTCCAGCGGGGGTCCGAAAGCGATTTCATTGTCAGCTGCCAGTAATCAAAATGGCGCCGATAGCCTTTGCCCATACTATGTCACAGAGGCTTTCGGCGCCATTGGTCAGCTCCAGTCACATGACAGGAGCACAAGATGGCGCCGATGGCCATGTGACAGGGGCTGACCAATGGCGCCGGTAGCCCCTGTGACATGGTAGTTCAGAGCCTATTCGGCACCATTTTAAAGAGCACGGCTTGCAAGTAGCACGGGCACGGAGGGCAAATGGAACCCGGGACCCCGCTGGACCACCAGGGATGTACTTAGTAAGTCTTGGGGAGGGATCGGGATCAGGGGGGGTGTTGTATTATAGTTTATTTAAATGTTTGGGGTGGGTTTTAATTTAAAAAAAAAAAGTGTCCCTCTCCCCATGCAAACCCGAAAAACGAAATTTCCCCGAAAGTCGGGGAAAATTCTTTTCGGGTTTCGGGGCCTCCGAAACCACAATGAGTTAGGAAATTTCGTTGAATTTCCTAACTCGGGCGAAAAACGAACCACATCTCTAATGTCTTCTATGATCTCTTCTCTACATCCTTGTGGGTTGATGCTGGCACTGGAGTTGAGGTTAAAGGTGGACTTTGAGGAAAAATGCTAGTGGCATTGTTCTTGATGTCTACATGTGCTGCCTAGTCTTGCTAGGGGTTCTTCTCTTTACCACCTGAACTGGATGCTACTGACTAATTCTCCTAAATCTTCTTCCCAGTTAAGATTTTTCCTCAGAATCAGTTGTTGAAAATATTGTCCCCATTGCCTCTGAAGCAATAACCAAAGTAGAAGAGCATGAAGCTGTTTTTGGCTGTTGCACGTTTCCTGCTTCTGTCCATACACTTATGCTTCCTGTCTTGGATGACTCTTCCATCTTTTCCCTCTGCTCATATTCCAAAACAAGAGGGAGAGGAACAGCGAGTGATTAAACATGCTCTCCAAATTTCTTCACCATTGTGCCTCTCCTGTGATTCTGAATCTAAAAAGAAATTCAATATAGGTGTAGGACTGCCTTTTTTTTTAATTGTTGTCATTGCCAAATCTGCCAACATTCCCTCCTCTCCCTTTTCCTAATATGATGGAATTTTTAGAAGTGCATTGCTTACTAGGTTTTTTTGATGTTGTAAATGAATGTATTGATACTGTAACTGTAGCCTCACTCACAGTTTGGAGAACTCACTGTATGGAGAAAAGGTTTTCATACACACACACACAGACACATGCATTGTATGTGTGCTGTGCTGTGTGTATTAGTGCTGACTGACTCCATATACAAAAAAACAGTTAAACATTGAAAGACAAAAATCAATGGCAGCCTGGTAAGACTTTTCTCTTGAGTCTCAAGTGAAAATTGCTCACCTTTCTGCTGTCCAGACAGACAGAGACACAAAAATCAGTAGCACTGCCACAACTGCAATCTCCATATTGTCTCCCACTCTTACCTTCCCCAAGTGAAATCAAAATAGGCAGCAGTACACTGCATCTCTTCCTGGCACACTGAATGAGACCACTACCAGAAAGAAAAGATAAGAAGCAACTCTTTACCAGTGTCAAATTTAAAATTAAGCTTTTTTAACTCTTGAGAGCTTCTATTAGCAAGTCCTTCTGTGTAAAGAGCTAGAGAGGAAATACACACTGCTTCATGCACATGCTTAGCCTTTACAGCAGGAGTGGGTCAGTGTCGCTTGATCTAATTTGCAGCTATAGGCTATTTAAAAAGATGCTGAACCATAATTTGGCCTCTGGCTAATCTCCTTTCCAGCTTGTCTTGCCTCAGCTCTGACAAGGCTATGAGGTCACACAAGCAAGAGCTGGTTGTTAAGTTACCTGCTCCTGTTTATTTTTCCACAGCATAGCCATAGACTTCAATGGGCTATAGAAATGAATAGGAAACATAATGATTAAGACAATTTTTTTTCATTTCATTTGTGGGATCCTTCAATGCATTTTGTGGATCCATGAGTAAATGAATATGGGCTTTTATATGTTTCCTGTTCATTTGAAACAAATGCATATTCTTAATATACAGCAATAGTAACTGTGCAGCAAAAAAGAACTTCACAGAGATAGCCGTGTTAGTCTGTTTTAGCAAAAGTGACAAAAGGCAGATGGCACCTTATAGATAATCAATTTATTGAGGCATAATCTGATTAAGTGGACTCTGTCCTCGAAAGTTTATGCCTCAATAAATTGTTTTTTCTATAAGGTGCCATTCACTTCTTATAATTTGGGCTGCAAAAACACTCATAAATGTCTTGTTTTGTACCCTTAAAGAAACTCAAACTAATTAGAAAGTAAAAACCTAAATTAACAGTTTATAAAAACATAAAAGTAGAAGTCCTAACTATAGAATCTCCCTCATTTTCTAGGTTTTGAGGCATTCCCCCAGTGAAGTCTGCTGTTTTTCTAATTCATTCTATGGGTATCCTTCTTGCCCTCTAACTTCCTTCTTTTCCTGTTCCATCTAGTCCTAACCCTTCTCTTTTGGCTTCACAGTTTCCCCTATTTTGTATTAGGAACAGAATTCTTTCTGATTCAAGATTGTATATAAATAAGTTAATATTCAAAGGCTTTTTCCAGCTAACTTGTGGAGTTAGCTGGACAAATGCCAAATGGCAGATGGCAGATGAAATTTAATGTGGATAAGTGCAAGGTGATACATATAGGGAAAAATAACCCATGCTATAATTACACAATGTTGGGTTCCATATTAGGTGCTACTACCCAAGAAAGAGATCTAGGCATCATAGTGGATAACACATTGAAATCGTCGGTTCAGTGTGCTGCGGCAGTCAAAAAAGCAAACAGAATGTTGGGAATTATTAGAAAGGGAATGGTGAATAAAACGGAAAATGTCATAATGCCTCTGTATCGCTCCATGGTGAGACCGCACCTTGAATACTGTGTACAATTCTGGTCGCCGCATCTCAAAAAAGATATAATTGTGATAGAGAAGGTACAGAGAAGGGCTACCAAAATGATAAGGGGAATGGAACAACTCCCCTATGAGGAAAGACTAAAGAGGTTAGGACTTTTCAGCTTGGAGAAGAGACGACTGAGGGGGGATATGATAGAGGTGTTTAAAATCATGAGAGGTCTGGAACGGGTAGATGTGAATCGGTTATTTACTCTTTCGGATAGTAGAAAGACTAGGGGGCACTCTATGAAGTTAGCATGGGGCACATTTAAAACTAATCGGAGAAAGTTCTTTTTTACTCAACGCAAAATTAAACTCTGGAATTTGTTGCCAGAAGATGTGGTTAGTGCAGTTAGTATAGCTGTGTTTAAAAAAGGATTGGATAGGTTCTTGGAGGAGAAGTCCATTACCTGCTATTAAGTTCACCTAGAGAATAGTCACTGCCATTAGCAATGGTAACATGGAATAGACTTAGTTTTTGGGTACTTGCCAGGTTCTTGTGGCCTGGATTGGCCACTGTTGGAAGCAGGATGCTGGGCTTGATGGACCCTTGGTCTGACCCAGTATGGCATATTCTTATGTTCTTATAAGAATATTTCTCCCTATTAAGTAGATACATTTTGTATGTATAATGAGTTGTGTTGCGACCGAGGCCTTCGGATCCTGTTGCGACCATGAGGCCTACGGATCGTGTTGCAGGCGCGGCCTAAGGCTGGTGTTGAGAGCGCGGTCCTAGCTCATGGGAGAGTGTGAGCCACTGACCATGGCACAAGTCAGGGAGGAGCCCCAAGGCACACCGTGGGAGGTGAGCGCATGCAAGCACGGGCGGAGCAGGAACAAAGCAGGACTGGAACCAAGGCAAGGAACTTCAGAGCAGGAACAAGGCAGGATCAGCCCTCCGCTGGACCTACATGCACCAGTGTGACCTAGCAATGCAATGCTGGTCACAAGAGTAGCCCTCCGGCCACTCGAAAGCCCTTTCGGACCCGCCGCTTGGGAATTACAAGTGTGTGAGGCCAGACGGAGGCTGAGAGCAGGAACAGGACAAGACAGGAACTCAGGAACTAGGAAGACTCGGACGAAAACTCAGGTTACTCAGAAGACTCAGATGAAGACTCAGATACTCAGGAGACTCAGACGAAGACTTGGATACTCAGAAGACTCAGACAAGGATTCAGGTTACTGAAAAGACTCAGACAAGGATTCAGGTTACTCAGAAGGCAAGGATTCAGGCAAGGATTCAGGAAAGGATTCAGGATTCAGACGAAAGTACTGGATGAGATCTGCATCGCAGCGCGCCCTACACAGCTGCCTATGGCTGGTCGTGGACCACATTGAATGTGAAGCAGACGAGGTAATGGAACTTGAGACTGAAACATGACGAAGATTCAGTAGAGGCCTGTACTGGGGCGTGCCCTACACAGCCTCCTGTGGCTGGTTGCGGACCACGCTGGAGCGGAGCAGGTTCTGGCAGAGTCTTAGGCATGGAGGAAGCAGGCACAAGGGACCCTGAAGACCGGGACAGAATTCAAGACTCAGGATTCAAGACTCAGGATTCTCAGAAGCAAGGCATTAAAAACAGGAGTCTTCCAGAGGCTTGGGCTGCAGACAAGAAGGAGGCAATGTGCCATGAGCCTCTCTATGCAGCCCCCCATAGGCTGGTCACGGACCATGTCGGTGGCATGCCAGGAAAGATGGACGCAAGAAATCTGGGAACTGGTTGCAGAGGCGAAGACGAAGACATCAGGACCAGGACATCAAGAACATGGAACATCTGGACATCTGGAACATCAGGACATGGAACAACAGGACTTTCAGAAACGGAACTATGGAACATCAGGAAATCTGGAACATGAGGACATGGAACAGGCGACGAAGGAGCTCCAACAAAGGACAAGACCAGGAACATCAGGACGAGGAGACCAGGAACACGGAACAAAGAGCCATTTAGACAAGTGAAGACCACGAAGGACCTTGACCCAAAGAGGAACACAGACAACTATAGATTCTTGATCCGAAGGCCCTGAGGAACAGGAACTGAGTCCTTTTATAGGGCTGAAGCAGGAAGTGAAGCTGATGAGGACTTCCAGTGGGGCTGTGAGCTTTTCCCGCCACCGGCCCTTTAAATATAGTGAAGAGGCACGCGACGGTGCCTAGAGCGCCTGGGGGCAGGACCAAGGACAGAGGTGTCCCTGCCACATAAACGAAGGAACAGGCAGGTGTCAGGGGCAGCCTCCAGGCCACAGGATAGCGTCATAGCAGCAGTGGCTTCCTCTGCCGCTCAGGGAGGAGGAGCCGGGCGGCCTCCTGCCGCGAAGATAGAAGGCAGCGGTGGCGGCACTCCAGGCCGCAAAGGGGAGAGCAGGGCCCAGCAGCATCTGCAGCAGTGGCACCAGGCTGCACAGAGGGGAATCCCAGCAGTGGCTAGGCCACGAAGATGGCGTCAGCGGCATCTGGCCACACAGGCAAGGCCCCGGGTAGCAGTGAGTAGAGACAGGAGCAACGTGGCAGTCCAGGCTGCGCTAAATAGAGTCTGGTGGCGTCAATGGCGGTGAGTGAGGGACTGCTCGCCGGATGGGCTCTGCAAGCAGTATAGTAACAGCTGTGCACAAAAAGTCATCAGGATAAAAAGAGGAAACACTGGAGGTGTTCTGGAATTGAGACCAAAGCATAGGCAGTGAGTGCACATATTGAGCATTGTCCAATCAAGACTTTTATACAAATCTGACCAGATAAAATAGCTGTCCTAATGTTATCCAGATAAAATTATCTGCATAAATTTATCCATGCATATTCCATGACAGACTTCTCAAAGTCCTGCTGAGTATCCAGATAAAGTTACATGGATAATTTATCCACTTACTAGCTCTCTGAATATTGTCTTCAAAGGGTCAGAAACAAAACATTTCTAAATAATGACACTGACACACCTTGCATTCCCCTCTTCATCACACACATACTTTCCCCTTATCCTTTCTGGATATAACATCCATTATGTAGCATCTTACCATATCTTTATATTCTAAAAGAACAATATTATGCTTATTCTCTTGAGCAACAGGAGTAGTCATAGGTGGTCATGGATGAAAGCAGACTACTTTATGGCTACAGCTAATATATTAATAACAGAAACAGATTATGTGAAAAAGATGGCAAAGAGGCCAACATTCAAAGGGTTTTGTTTGGTGTCATATTCTTCCCACTGGGAAACTGGATAAGCTAAAATACAGGTGATCCTTCTCCTGCTTATTATGCTCTGCAGTAACCAAGAGTAAAGCCTCCTTCTGAATCTGGTTCCTCACTGTTTCCTTGATCTGGGTTCTCTCGGATCTTCTGGGGCCAACCAGGAGCATTGGTATATAATAAATACAGTTCTTTGCAAAACACACAAAGTCTTTAGACTTGTGAGCCAAGCTTGCCACCTCCAGGTTTCAGCGATATACTTGTAAAACAAATATTGTTGTTTGCCAAGCAAAATTACAGTTTCTAGATCTGTGAGTCATGCCCACTGTCTTTCAGGCACAGTAAAACACTTGCAAATAAACATAATTCCTTGAGGAACAAACTGACCTCAGTTTGTTTCCATTTCCACAGCCTCTGGCACTGGCTTCTTACAGCTCCATTTGCTCTAGGTATTCAGTCCTTTTTTCTGATGCTACTCCTATAGGAGCCATTCACTCTACTCCTCCATAGAGAAGTCCTTTCTCCCCACTTCCTCCCTAGTGTCCTCTTTATGTACCTCCCCAAGTGTCCTTTTCATATACTTCCATCTCTTTTCCAGGGAAAAAGAAGTCCTTACCCTTACAATACTCAGGAACTCAACTCTCAGATCCCCATTGGTCTGTTCTTTCCCAGACTCTTTTGAGGTTCAGAGAGATGAAATCTAATCAATGCTCTTCTTTGCTATTTTTTTTTATTGCCTTGCAGATAGTTTTGTTATTGATTTGCAGACATTCCCCATCTGAACCTCTCCAGCCCCACCCCTTTACTTTTTTTTATTACTCTCTTGTACTTTTTATTACCCTCTTGCTCTTTCCTGTCTGTCTAGAGAGAAAATCAATACTGACATGTTCTTTCCCAACCTGAAGTATTATTTGGATCTTAAAGGCCTGAAGAATTCAAATAGCATTGGGTTAACTGGGCAATAGTGCATAAAGTGCAGCCATTTTAGCAGGGCATGGTCTATTTCTAATACAAAGCATCTGCCCAAGATGTAATAATATAGCATCTCGATTCCCCATTTTATGGTCAGGCATTCTTTCTCTATGGAGTGTAATTTTGTTCATAGAGTAATAATATCCTGCTTAAATACATTACAAGATACTCTTCATCTCTACAAGGTGAATTTTCAAAGAGTTACTCGCATTAAAAGATGCATATACTTGAGTATCTGAGCCCAGCGTGACTGATTCATATTTTTAAATGGCCCAATAATGTGAATATATGCTCGTGACCTAGCAACCAAACGCGTGAGGAAAAGAGATAGAATTAGGGCATGTCAGGGGCATTCCAGGGTGGGGCTAGCATCTAGGGATGTGAATCGTTTTTTGACGATTTAAAATATCGTCCGATATATTTTAAATCGTCAAAAATCGTTAGGGCCACGATACAATACCAATTCCCCCGATTTATCGTCAAAAAATCGTAAATCGGGGGAAGGGGGAGGGCAGGAAAACCGGCACACTAAAACCCCCTAAAACCCACCCCCGACCCTTTAAATTAAATCCCCCACCCTCCTGAACCCCCCCCCAAATGCCTTAAATTACCTGGGGGTACAGCGGCGGTCCAGAACGGCAGCGGTCCGGAACGGCCTCCTGCAATTGAATCGTGTTGTCTTCAGCCGGCGCCATTTTTCAAAATGGCGGCGCAAAATGGCGGCGGCCATAGACCAACACGATTCGACTGCAGGAGGTCGTTCCGGACCCCCGCTGGACTTTTGGCAAGTCTTGTGGGGGTCAGGAGGCCCCCCCAAGCTGGCCAAAAGTCCCTGGGGGTCCAGCGGGGGTCCGGAAAACGATCTCCTGCCGCGAATCGTTTTCCGTACGGAAAATGGCGCCGGCAGGAGATCGACTGCAGGAGGTCGTTCAGCGGGGGTTCCGGACCGCCGCTGAATGACCTCCTGCAGTCGAATCGTGTTGGTCTATGGCCGCCGCCATTTTGAAAAATGGCGCCGGCTGAAGACAACATGATTCAATTGCAGGAGGCCGTTCCGGACCGCTGCCGTTCCGGACCGCCGCTGGACCCCCAGGTAATTTAAGGCATTTGGGGGGGGGTTCGGGAGGGTGGGGGATTTAATTTAAAGGGTCGGGGGTGGGTTTTAGGGGGTTTTAGTGTGCCGGCTCACGATTTTCACGATTTTCACGATACTTTAAACACCCAAACGGCAACAATACGATTCCCTCCCCCTCCCAGCCGAAATCGATCGTTAAGACGATCAAGGACACGATTCACATCTCTACTAGCATCTACTTGTGTAAATCCGGATTTTAAATATGCCTGCAGGTTGTTAGCTGTGCATATTTATTTTTGTTCTTGATAAGGTGTAAGTGAAGAAAACCCATTTTAGGCCAAAAACCATTGGGTAAGGGGGCAGGGTGAACAGGGAGATGTGCAGACTGAAGAACCAGAGGAATCTGGATGACTAAGATGTAGGCTGGGAAAATTGGTGAACTCATTGATCAAACTGGCTATTTCCTTCATGCGCACATGTTTTAAAGTCTGCTTACTTGCGTGTTAAAGCTGACTAATTGTTAAGGAAGATACGCAATTTACATTTGCTCATGTAAAATTAGAAGCACACATATGTACACCTGGAGTATTTTAAAAAGTACATGCACAATATCATGGATGATTTAAAATTCCAGTGTAGGTACACTTACATGCACATATGTGCATGTATGTGGACTCGCATGCTCGTTTTAAAGTTACCATCCCTGACTCTGGGACAGGATGGCCCCTAACCTTATTCTTGATACATCAGTCTGAAAAGTAAATTTCTTTGAAAAATCAATCCATCTTAAAAAAGGGGTCTGTGCATAACATTTCCTTCAAGACATCTCTTCCCAGGGCCCAGAATAAAAGTGTTTCGGTGATGTTTATTTCAATAATAAATAAAGGTGGGCTAACTCTCCAAACTGCGATATATAATGCTAGTAATAGCCAACTAAGCTTAGAAGGCCTGTAAATGTTTCATGGTGCAGAGTGCAAGAATAATCTTTTATGCTGCCTGTTTTGTCTAGCATTGGCCATATCTTTCCATATTTCACTACATGCCATTGATAATATACTTCTCTGTTCAGCTTGGAGAAGAGACGGCTGAGGGGGGATATGATAGAGGTCTTTAAGATCATGAGAGGTCTTGAACGAGTAGATGTGAATCGGTTATGTTCTTAATGTTGGCTTCTTTGCTCCTATTCTGCACAGTTTGGCACCTATTGGTGAACTTGAGGCTGTGATGGTGATTTACCATGCCAGGGACCCTGAAAGATAATTCTTTCTCCCCATCCGGACATGAATCCTTAGCACCCATGTTTGAGGCTAACTGTCCAAAGGGGATCCACTATACAGTACAATATAATATGTCTCTCCCCACTTGTCTATGTTAAACCAAGAAGAAGTGTGATAAACAACCAATTCCTTATAGCAAAATGGCAGTGATAATAGGCTCACCCAGACCAAACACCCAAGGAAATCTGGAAAATCTCAAAATGCAGTACAGTTCCTTTGACACTAACCTAAATTTCCTTAATAGTGCCAGGCCTCAAGAAATAATAAAAATTGCACACTATAACTATATATTAAAAATAAACCCCTAAACCTTCAAACTAGGAAAGCTAAAGGGTAGCACCAATCTTTCCCTCAATTAAAACACAAAAATCACATAAAAAAAGTGGACATTGGCAATTTCAGCAGTCCCTCTTGTAGCAGCGGTGACAACTGAATATGGTGATATCACTCCTTGGTGCCTGTTATGCTGGACAAAACCAATCCTTCATCTCTACAATCACATGCACTAGCAAAGTGAACAAAATCAAATGATAAACTCTCTAGGAGTGTTGCGCTTGAGGTGGACCCTTGGCCTGGTGCAGGATTGGTAGGGCCCTCTGGTCGGACCCAGAGAGCGCCTGCCACCAGGAGGCAGAGCACACGAGGAGACAGAGGCTAGCTGGATCTTCGCCAATAATAGTTCGGGGTTTCTGCAGATTGAGCCCTTGGATACCCGGACCGCCTGGACTTAGATGGTCTTGGATGGTCTCCCGGGGAGGTAGCGGATGGGTGTGCCCACCATGAGCAAGGATGCGTGGCTGATGCAGAGCGGATGGACTAGACCCGAGCTGGAAGCTCCGAAGACCTCAGGGAGGTAACAGTTCAGGAAGGTTCTCTGGGCGAGACAGGCAGCGCCTGCAGGTCTAGTCGGGTGAAGGCCACAGTTGGAATCTAAGCAGGTCGATCTGGTAGTCAGGGTAGCCCAGAAGAGAGTGTCTGAGTTAAGCACAAAGGTGAAAGCCAGAGTATCTATCCAGAAGCGGTCAGCCAAAGCAGGGGTCAATACCAAGGTCAGTCCAAGTGTAGTCAACGCAAGTGAGGGTCAGTTCCAGGCGGCAGACGAAGAGAGTAGTCAGGCAGGCAGTGGTCAGTTCCAGGCAGCAGACGAAGAGAGTAGTCAGGCAGGCAGTGGTCAGTTCCAGGCAGCAGACGAAAAGAGTAGTCAGGCAGGCAGTGGTCAGTTCCAGGCAGCAGACGGAGAGAGTAGTCAGGCAGGCAATGGTCAGTTCCAGGCAGCAGACGGAGAGAGTAGTCAGGCAGGCAGTGGTCAGTTCCAGGCGGCAGACGAAGATAGTAGTCAGGTAGGCTGAGGTCAGTACCAGAGATCAGTCCGAGAAGGTACTACCTGAATGAGGTCACAGGAACAAGGAGACACTGGAACAAGGAGACGCTGGAACAAGGAAACACTGGAACAAGGAAACACTGGAACACAGGATAGGCAAACTAGTACACCACGGTGTCGACCCGATTGCCATGACGAGGTCCTGGGGACAGGGCCTCGCTATTTATAGTAGGGCTACGTAATGTCATTGGTGTGCATCGGAGTCATGTTTTCCACACTTGGCCCTTTAAAATGGAGGATGTCAGCCGCGTGCGCCTAGGGGTGAAGACGAAGACGCGGAGCCCTGATGGGAGTTCCACTGTGAGGCCTGCAGCATGGAGGAAGCCGGAGAAGGCCACGGTGAGCATCGGGGACGCCGGGAACTGGCAGCCACGGCAAGACCGGAGCTAGTGGAGGGCAGCGTGAGTTGAGTAGGCCTGGTCGCGGCACCCACGCGGCCGGGACGCGGAACAAGGAGATCAGCACAAGAAACCATGAGAGCTTATTCTCCTTCCACTTCCTTGCTGTGTCTCCTTACTGTCATTGTCCAGCTTGGCATTCCATTCTGACATTATCTCCACATTCCTTTACTTTGTGCCACTGTTCCGTTCGGGTTCTGCTATGAGAATCACATGATCACACAATGGTCAGAGGAAAAAAAAATTAAATCCTGAAAAGCAAGTATCCAACATATGAGATCCTTTTAAAGAAAAATTGGATTCACTTGTAAGTAATGAAAGAATGTGATAAGCTAATATTTTCTTTATAATCTGTCATATAAAGTAGACTAACAATAATGCTTCTGCAATTTTTCTAGATTGGTAATGATTAGTAGAATCATTCTTTTGGGACAGCTGGGATCATATTATTTCCAAAAAGCTTATTCAGAAACAAAGAGTAAAAGATGTTTTATGATTATTTATTTAAAAAGATTTCTATACCACCTAGTCAAGAGATTCAACAAGCCTGTAGGCAGCTTGTCCTCTATCTGCTACTAATGGCAATTTGGAAAAGCAGTAGTGTACTGATTAATGATGCTTGTTGGATCTCAGAAACTGATTTAAATCAACCTGTTAAACTCCAGTGCTACAAAAAAAGAAATTGGTAGCTACTACTGACCGATTTTCTTTCAAGAAGAGCTTGCCAAACATTCTTGCTCAATTTATTATAGAAATTATCCTAGAGAAATTCAAGAGCTCTACCTTAAGAAAATATTAAACAGTTCACTGGTCTAAGATGCTTGATGTAAACTACTACTGAAAGCTTCATTAATTTTCCTGCTTGAGGATTTCAGTGACACTAGTATTGGTAATTGCTCCAAATTGTTGGTTTTCTTTGTTTTGATTGTGCAGTGTCTAAATACATTAAATTATTGGAATAAGTAATAGGAACTGACTGCAGTACGTCACCAAGTAAATAAGCACGCCTCAGGCATTTTAAAATTGCTCAGATTTTGTACTTGTAAATTCTAGAGTAATTTGAAATATAATTTTTTTATGTAGAATGTTTAGTGTATTTTTCTTTATTTTACTAATCAATATGTACAATAAGCTTGATTTCTTCTTTATTCACAATGTAGTCAATCAACACAAATTAGGAAGATTTTTTTGTCAGCTTTGAAATAATCATATCATAACATGGTTCAGAGGTCCTGAGTATTTCTGGGAAATGAAATTGATTCCTTTATATGGATGCTTACATTGATCCCTCTCAGAATTACACAATATGCATGACTCTCATTATCCCTTTCCTGATATGTAGAAAATGACAAGAGTCAGGTGGCACCTTATAAACTAACCAATTTATTGAAGCATGAGCTTTTGAGAACAGTGTCCACTTCTTCAGATGCATGGTAATATACAGGAGATGACTAAAATATATACAGAACAAAGAGAAAGCAATATATATATTTTTACCCATCTCCTGTGTTGTGAACTGTATCACAGGAGAGGTGGACCCTTGGGCCGGCTGTGAAGATGATGGAATGGCAGTGGGCAGACCATCGCCGAGAGGACTGGCTGGGAGGTGGTTCGGGACTGTGAGACCGGGCAAGAGCTTCACCCTGGGAAGCCCATGGTCCCCCCAGGGCGCGCCTGTGAGGACCCGGGCCACTAGGGCTTAGGAGAGGTCTCCCGGAGCAGACGTAGTCTGTAGAACAGTCCGAGGTCGAGGCAGGCAGCAGGGCAGCAGAAAGAAGACGTATTGAAGACGAGGCCAGGAAGACAGTCCAAAGATCAGGAACCAGATACTGAAGCTGAAGAACCGACCCAGAAGCAGGAGCGCTGGAACTGGAGCTAGAACACAAGAACTGAAGCAGGAACTCAGGAACTGAAGCAAGGACACAGGAACTGAAGCAGGAACACAAGAATCAAGACAGGAACACAAGAATCAAGACAGGAACACAGGAACGCGAGGCAACTAGTGCCTCCAAGGAGTGAACCCTGCTGCAAGGTGATTTCCCTAGTCAGATGCCGGGTTTAAATACCCTGCCTGCATCTGACGTCAACTAGGGGGCCGGCCGGGACTCCATGCAGCTGTGCCTTTAAAAGGCTTCCCCTTGCGTGTGCACGTGCCTAAGGGGGGGCAGAGTCAGGATCGCAGCTCAGCGGCGTCTCCCTCATGGAGACGCTGCTGTGGAGAGGCCTGGCAGGCCCGAAAAACACCGGACCCCGTCGCGGGCCTCAGTGCGGTTAAAAGGTAAGGACCCGGTCGCAAGTCTAGCGACCGGGATCGTAACAGTACCCCCCTCTAATGCCCTCTCCTCAAGGGATCCGGTTTACCAGGATGATCCAAGTGGAATTGTCGCAGAAGAGACTTGTCCAAGATGTTACAAGCGGGCTCCCAGGTGTCCTCTTCAGAGCCGCAGCCCTCCCAAGCCAGCAAATACTTCCAGCAATGGTGGAGAAAGCGTACATCAAGTACCTCCCGAACCTGGTATGTTGGTTCATCAGCAGCGGGGGTATCCACAGGATCTGGCGGTCTCCGATGGAACCTAGAATGAACTACTGGTTTAAGTAAGGAGACATGAAACACATTGTGGATACGTAAGGTAGTGGGGAAATGTAGGCGATAGGAAACCATTCCAACTCTTTCAGCGACTCGGAATGGCCCGCAGAACTTAGGAGCCAATTTCCTAGAGGGTAACCGAAGATGAATGTTTTTGGTGCTTAACCAGACTTTGTCCCCTGGTAGAAACACCGGCGCTGGTCGACGATGCTGATCGGCATGCCTCTTAGCGGACTTCGCTGATGCAGTCAGTTTGGTTTGAATGGAGTCCCAGAGTCTATGCAATTTCTGAGCAGACAACTGAGCCACTGGTGAAGGAACAGTCACAGGCAGAGGTAACGGTGGTTTAAGTTGCTTCTCATACACTACTTGAATGGGAGACTTCCCTGTAACCAAATGAGCATGATTGTTGTAGGAGAATTCGGCCCATGGTGGCAGGGCTACCCAAATGTCCTGTTTCTCAGAAACAAAGGTATGAAGAAAAGTTTTTAAGTAGTGGTTCATATGCTCAGTTTGTCCATTGCTTTGCGGATGGAAGGCTGTGAAGAGGTTCAACTGGACTCCAAACATTTTACACAGTGACTTCCAGTATTGGGCAGTGAACAGCAGTCCTCTGTCAGAATATATCTTGTGGCAGGCCATGCACCCGAAGGATATGCTGCGTGAAGAGTTGGGCTAACTCCGGTGCTGATGGTAGCTTGGGCAGTGGAACAAAATGAGCCATTTTGGAGAAACGGTCCACTGCAACCCAAATGACCGTCTTCCCCTCTGAAGATGGTAGATCGACCACAAAGTCTGTGGCTAAATGTGTCCGAGGTTCTATGGGAATTGGTAGAGGTTGCAGGAGACCCCATGGCTGCCCGGGCAGGGGTTTCTGTTTAGTAGGGGTGTGCATTCGTTTTGAACGCATATGTAAAAAGCAACTTATATTTTTAAAAGAGAAAAAAAAGGTTTGAGCAGAAACGCATCGCGAGTTCCAACGTATTCAACATATTTCTGTTGAATACGTTGAACCTAAAAAAACACTTAAACCCCCCCCCCCCCACCCTCCTGACCCCCCCAAGACTTACCAAAACTCCCTGGTGGTCCAGCGGGGAGTCAGGAAGCCATCCCTGCACTCCTTTGTGATTTCCTCATGGCACCGATAGCCTGTGTCACAGGGGCTGCCATGCCATTGGTCAGCCCCTGTCACATGGTCACCGGCGCCATCTTGTGCTCCTACCACGTGACAGGTAGGTCATGTGGCAGGAGGTCGCTCCAGGACCCCTGTTGGACAAAGGCAATGACCGAATACATTCAGGAAAATCTTGCAAAAGGATTTATTCACCCATCTACATCACCCGCTGGGGCGGGATTCTTTTTTGTGACCAACAAAGATGAGTCACTTAGGCAGTGTATTGACTACTGTGGCCTAAACACCATCACTCGTAAGGATAAATATCCCTTACTGCTGATTTCTGAATTGTTTGACTGCCTTCAGGGTGCCTCCATCTTCATGAAGCTGGATTTATGTGGGACGTATAACCTGGTGAGAATTCGCCCCGATGACATTTGGAAGACTGCTTTTAACACCAGGGACTGTCACTACGAATACTTGGTGATGCCCTTTGGCCTCTGTAATGCACCCGCAGTATTCCAACGAATGATGAACAAAATGTTTAGAGATCCATTGTACACTAAAGTTGTGGCTTATCTGGACGATATCCTCATCTTTTCTAGAGATCTCGACACACATCGTGCCGACGTATGAACCGCCCTCCAGCATCTTAGTGAAAACCATCTGTTCAAAAGTGTCTGTTCAAAAATCCCAGTTTGCCCTTCCTGGGCTATATAATTTCTCAGCAAGGCTTCTCTATGGACCCCGCTAAATTAAAGGGAATCCAGGATTGGCCGCAGCCAGTGGGACTCAAAGCACTCCAAGCTTCCTAGGATATCTCAATTACTATCATCACTTCATCCCACATTATTTGACTCTGGCTGCTCCTCTGAAAGCCTTAACCCATAAAGGCAAAAATACATGAAACTGGACGCCTGAAGCCATTACCGCATTCCATCGTTTGAAGGAAGCCTTCCAGAAGGGGTCCTGTCTACACCACCCAGATCCGACTCATCCATTTCTTGTCGAAGTGGATGCCTCCACCATTGGGGCTGGGGCCATCCTAAGCCAACGCACTGCCTCTGGTACTGTAGTTCCTTGTTACTTTTACTCCTATAAATTCTCATCAGCAGTGCAAAATTACAGCATTGGGGACCGTGAATTGCTCGCCATAAAGTTGGCTCTTGAAGAGTGGCGCCCATGGCTAGAGGGCGCACAACATAAATTTATGGTGTTCACTGATCATGAGAATCTGGAACATTTGAGTCAAGCACAACGTCTCAACGCCCGTCAAGCTCGATGGGCTTTCTTTTTTTCTAGATTTGATTTTGAACTCCGTTATCGCCCAGCAGACAAGAATCTCCAGGCAGATGCCCTATCACAGTCCTTTGAGCCTGAAGACATTCCAGAAGAACAAACCCATATTATCAACCCAGCTTGTATCTCCTTGTCTGTCACTTACCCAGTTCCTACTGGAAAAACGGTAGTGCCCTGAAAACTCCGAGAAAGAGTTCTCCAATGGGCACATGATTCCAAATTTGCCCGTCACCCAGGACGAGCACGAACCATGGCAATGCACCAGCGGTTCTTCTGGTGGCATACCTTGGTCTCCAATGTGAAAGCTTATGTTGAATCCTGTAATGTTTGTGCACAGCAAAAACCCCTGGTCGGGTGACCTTGGGGTCTTCTTCAACCGCTTCCAGCACCCGAAGAACTGTGGACTCACCTGTCTACGGATTTCATCGTGGATTTACCACCTTCTAAGGGTTATACTGTAATTTCTAAAATGGCCCATTTCGTACCTCTGCCGGGCCTACCATCTGCTCCAGAGCTAGCGCGATTGTTCTTCCACCATATTTTCATATTATATGGTTTACCCACGGATATCGTTTCAGATCGAGGTCCTCAATTCATTGCCAGGTATTGGAATTCACTCTGCTGAAAAGTCAGCATTAACATCAGTCTTACAACCACCTATCATCCCCAGGCCAACAGGCAAGCCGAACGGATGAACCACTCTTTGAAAGCCTTCCTGCGCGAGTACATCAATGACCGACAAGATAACTGGTCAGACCTCTTATTCTGGGCGGAGTTTTCTCACAACTCTCACATCGCCACGGCTAATGGAACATCCCCATTTTCAATCGTCTATGGGAAACAACCACGACCACCATCACCCATACCTCTATCTGTGCTGTCCCCTGAGGCACAGGCTACTACGGATACCTTTAAGGCAATATGGGAACAGACAAATCTTCGTCTGCATCAGGCCGCCTCCTGGGCCAAGGGAACTGCTGACATGTATTGCTTCTGAAGCCTGTGATTCTGTCCTGGCCTACCTGGAAAGCTCCTGAGCCACCTCCTTTGGTGGCAGAAACCGACACAATGAATAAGGTCCAAGAAGACCTAGACGTCCGTCGTAGGGGCTGCCGTTGGAAGTACCTCCTTTCTTGGGAGACGGACCCGAATTCGTGGGAGCCAGCTCAAAACATCCTGGATAAGAACCTCCTCTTGAACTTTCACCAGGCCCATCCGGGAAAACCCTGACCTCCAGGCGGGGGGCTTAAAGGGAGGGTACTGTTATGTGGCCCGCGGAGAGACACCACCATCAGCGCTGCACCCCTTCCTAGTCGCACGCTCGCACATCATTGATTCTTTTAAAGGGCCCGCGGCTGGAATCTGGCCACGGACCTGGATGCTGACATCAGACTCTTCAGTGTATAAAAGCCCAGGCCTCGCTCCATAGCTTTGCCTTTACAACAGGTCTCCTCTTACTCTGAGTACGTGTTGCTGATCCTAGATTTGTCTCATTGTGTGTTTCTGTTTTCCTGTGGTTCCTGGTTCCTGTTCTCCTAGTTCCTGTTTCGTCTATGTGTTGGACTGACTCATTGGATTTGACCTTCGCTATGCCTGACTACTCTTCAGCTTCTCTCCAGCCCCGGATCTCTGCTACACCTGACTACTCTTCAGCTTCTCTCCCTCCCGGACCTCCGCTATGCCTGACCACTCTTCAGCTTCTTTCCAGCCTTGGACCTCCGCTATGCCTGACTACTCTTCAGCTTCTCTCCAGTCCCGGACCTCCGCTAAACCTGACTACTCTTTAGCTTTTCTCCAGCCCCGGATCTCCACTATGCTTGACCACGCCTTCTTTCTCCATGCCCTGACCACTGCCTTGATTGACTACGCCTGCCTTCTCCATGCCCTGACCACTGCCTTGATTGACTACGCCTGTCTTCTTCATGCCCTGACCCTTGCTTTGAATGAATACGCTACAGACTATCCAGTGTCCAGAGTTCTATGTTGCTTGCCACAACTTCTATTCGTCACCGGCTCTAACCCTAGCCTGTCAGTGACGCCTCTCCTTGCCTATCCTCTGGACGTGGACTTTCAAGGCTTCGGCCTTCCTTTGCTTATGCTCCTTCAGTTCCTCATTTTTCCTTTGGTGCCTGAGTTCCAGTACCGAATCCAGTCCAGAATAGGACTGTGCCATCTACCGACTGCTGTCTCTGGGCTGAATCACCTTTCTTCTCTAGATAACCTTGAGGTCCCAGCACCCAAAGGCTCAATCCAAGGGGAATGAGGGCTGGTATAGGTGAAGCTGCAGCGGCCTCTAGCTTCAGCCCACTCCACCCACTGATGGTGGGGCCCGTAGGTCCGCACCTTCAGGTTGCATCAACCCCACCTCAGCCCAAGGGTCCACCTCCAACACAACACCTGCCTGCATGCCAGCTAGGCATAATCAGAGCCACTAGTGCAATATTTATTGTTAGTGCTCTTAAATTTATTTTATAAATTTGCAATGCGAACTGGCAGACAATGATGTTAGTGGTGGGCCAGGTGCCTCAGACTAGTGGCAACTGGCCAGATTGCAGATGC
Source organism: Rhinatrema bivittatum (assembly GCF_901001135.1). NCBI lineage: Eukaryota > Metazoa > Chordata > Amphibia > Gymnophiona > Rhinatrematidae > Rhinatrema > Rhinatrema bivittatum. The sequence goes on along the minus strand of NC_042618.1, from coordinate 270,605,150 downwards.
CAGGCCACAGGACAGAGGATCCTTTCACACATACCTTAGATCAGGGGTCGGGAACCCATGGCTCGCGAGCCAGATATGGCTCTTTTGAGGGCTGCATCTGGCTCGCAGACAGTCGCCACACTTTCCCACTGACCCAGCTGCTCCCCGGTCCTCCTCCGCCCAGGCTTAAAATGCTGTCAGCCCGGGCGGAACGCGGCAGGACAGCTGGAGTCAGCGGCACCGGCGTGCTCTCTTCGCCCCCCCCCCCCCTCGCGGCCCGGAAGAGGAAGTGAAGAGTATCGGGTGCCTGCGCGGCAAGAAGAGGCCACGCTAGTGCGCTCGGCATCGGCCCGAAGAAAAGAAGACTGCAGAGCGGCTCGGAGGAAAATGAAGAGGTTCAGCCGCGGCCGACGGGACTCCGCCTCCGCGAGGGCTGAAAATGAAGAGGTTAGCGTTGGGAGGAGGCTGCTGCTGCCGCGAGTTCCCGGGGTGGGAGAGAGAGAGAGTGAATGAGCGAGCAAACACAGCTTGCTCGCTCATTCACTCTCTCTCTCTCCCCTGGAACTCGCGGCAGCAGCAGCCTCCTCCCAACGCTAACCTCTTCATTTTCAGCCCTCGCGGAGGCGGAGTCCCGTCAGCCGCGGTTGAACCTCTTCATTTTCCTCCGAGCCGCGCTGCAGTCTTCTTTTCTTCGGGCCGATGCCGAGCGCACTAGCGTGGCCTCTTCTTCCCGCGCAGGCACCCGATACTTTCCACTTCCTCTTCCGGGCCGCGGGGGGCCTGTGTGTGTGTGTGTGTGTGTGTGTGTGTGTGTGTGTGTGTGTGTGAGAGAGAGAGATTGCATGTATGTGAATGATTGAGAGCTGGGGGGGCCTGTGTGTGTGTGTGAGTGAGAGAGATGCATGTATGTGAATGATTGAGAGCCTGTACATGTGAAAGAGAGTATGTCTGTGATTGAGAGCCTGCCTGTGAGAGAGAGAGAGAGCATGAATGTAAGTTTACCATTGGGAACCTGTATGTGTAAGTTTGTGATTGAAAACCTGTTTGTGTGAAAGAGTATGTGTGTATGATTGAGATCCTTTGTGTGTGAGAGAAATCATGTGTATGTATGATTAAGAGCCTGTGTGTATAAGTAAGAGAGAGATCATGTGTGTCTGTGTGTGATTGAGAGCTGGTTTAGGTGATGGAGCATGTGAGTATGTGATTGAGAGCCTGTGTTTAAATGAGAGAGGGAGACCATGTGTGTCTGTGTGTGATTGAGAGCTGATTTAGGTGAGGGAGCATGTGAGTATGTGATTGAGAGCCTGTGTGTAAATGAGAGAAAGAGAGGACTTGTTTGTAAGCATGTGAATGAGAGTCTGTGTGTGAGAGAAAAAGACAGCATGTATTTATGTGATTGAAAGCCTGTGTGTGTGTGTAAGCGTGAAAAGATAGACAGCATGTGTGTAAATGTGTAATTAAGAGCCTATATAAGTGAGTGAGAAAAAGCATGTGTATATGTGAGTACTGAGAGCATGTGTGTATAGGTGTGTCATTGAGAGCCAGTGTGAGAGAGAGCACTGGTATGTGACTGAGAGAGGAGAAAGTTCCAAGCAAACCACCCCACCTCCTGCTAATTCAGAACAATCTCAGGACACCTGGATATCAAACGTTCCCAGGTATGCAGAGCAAAAAATTTTTTGTATCCTTATTATTTTTCATTACTGGGTCTTTGTGTCTGCTATTTTGAAATATTTTGTTGGTATCTGGAAATGTTTTATATGTGTTTTTAATTATTGGATATTCCACTCATTAGCTGTTTCGAAATATGTTCTTTTTGTTAGTACAGTTTTACTGCTGATGATTTTATATTTCTTGATTTGTTTTGTAAGGATGGGTGATGTTTCTTTTTTCCTTTGTTACACTGCATACAGAGACTCTGGCTTGTTGCAGTTTCCAATTCATTTTTTTCTGTATGCTTCTTGTTATGCGTTTTGGTCTCTTTATTCTATGTTAGGTGAGGGACAGCACGTGATTCAGGTGAGGTTTTCTGCTGACGTGTAGTTTCTGTGTAGGACTCTATAGCAGCCTGACTTGGTCCGTTTTCCTAATAGGAGATGTATTGGTGTCTTAAGGCCTGGTGTAATATTTTCAGAGACTTATTGTACTTTAAAAGTGTGATCTTACATAAAATGTAAAATGTGTGTGTAAAATACATTTACTTATATTTAGTTTTAAACATATTGTATGGCTCTCATGGAATTACATTTTAAAATATGTGGCGTTTATGGCTCTCTCAGCCAAAAAGGTTCCTGACCCCTGCCTTAGATAATAGTTAGCTACCAAAATAAAAACACAGAGAGGCACCCCCATGATCTAGCAGTCAATATTCACACAGCACACATATACACACAGACCATAAGTGGCTGCTAACCTGCCACAAATGTGCCCCACAGCTTCAGGTAGGTATGTGGCTTGTACTGCTATGCAGATTATTGAGGAATACCAGGTCACAGGACAAAGGATACTTACACACATGTTAGCTAATAATTAGCTAGAATTTAGCAACATATGATGAATATCTCAGGAGTCCCCCCCAAGACTTGCCAAAAGTCCCTGGTGGTCCAGCAGGGGTCCAGAGCGATCTCCTGCACTCAGGCCATCGGCTGCCAGTATTCAAAATGGCGCTGATAGACTTTGCCTTTACTATGTCACAGGGGCTACTGGTGCCATTGGTCGGCTCCTGTCACATGGTAGGAGCACAAGATGGTGCCGGGGTCCATTGCTACTACCATGTGACAGGGGCTGACCAATGGCACAGGTAGCCCTTGTGACATTGTAAGGGCAAAGGGCCATCGGCGCCATTTTGATTCATAGCAGGCCCGACAGCCCGATGGCACGAAGGGAGAGATCACTCGCGGGATCCCGCTGGACCACCAGGGCTTTTAGTAAGTCTTGGGGAGGGATCGGGACGGTGGGAGGGGGGTTGTAAGAAAGTAAAATTGAAGGGTTGGGGTGTTGTTTTTTTTTAAATAAATGTGCCCCTCCCCTCCGCACTAACCCGAAAAACAAATATTCCCCGAAGCTCGGGGAAAATCCATTTCATGGTTCAGGTCCCCCGAACCACTACGAATTAGGCAATTTTGTTGAGATTGCCTAATTCATGATAAACGAATGCACATCTCTATTAAACACCTCTATCATATCCCCCCTCAGCCATCTCTTCTCCAAGCTGAAAAGTCCTAAACTCTTTAGTCTTTCCTCTTAGGGGAGCTGTTCCATTCCCCATAGGTGTTGGGCACCTTCTAGCCATGGGCACAACTCTTGAAGTGCTAGTTTGATGGCTAGGAATTTGCGGTCTCCAATGGTGTAATTTTGCTTCGCAGGTGAAAATTTGTGGGAATAGAAAGAGCATGGTATCAATGTATCTTTGGAGGAGTACTGACTCAACACTGCCCCAGCTCCGATGGCGGACACATCGACCTCAACAACAAATGGGCGGTTGTAAATGGGTGTCGTAAACAAGGACCTGAGCAAAAGGCTTCCTTTAATGCATGGAATGCAGCTTGAGCCTCAGGACTCCAAACCTGGAAATTGGTTCCTTTCTTGGTCATCGCTGTGAATAGAGCAGCTAATGAATAGTTGGCGATAAAGCTCCTATAGTAATTCGTGAATCCAAGGAATCTTTGTAGTGCATGGAAGTCTACTGGCTGGGGCCAGTCAGGAATCCCTTGAAGCTTTTCAGGGTCCATTGTAAATCCTTGATTGGAAATGATATATCCTAGGAAGGGTAGACGATTTTGCTCAAAGATGCATTTCTCTAGTTTCGTGTAAATGTGATTCTCTCTGAGGCATTGAAGAACAGTTCTGACATGGGAGCGATGGGACTTTAGGTCTTTTGAGAATATCAAGATGTCATCTAGGTACACCACTACAAATGAATAAAGTAGATCTAGGAGGATTTCATTCATCAGGCATTGGAACACCGCAGGGGCATTGCAAAGGCTGAAAGGCATCACTGTGTACTCATAGTGGCCAACCTTGGTGTTAAACGTGGTCTTCCATATGTCCTCGGTTTGGATGCATATGAGGTTGTAGCTCCTCGCAGATCAAGTTTCATGAAGATCTGGGCCCCTTGCAAGCGGCCAAATAACTCGCTGATGAGGGGTAATGGGTAGCGATCCTTGCAGGTGATGGCGTTCAGCCCCCAGTAGTCCATACAGGGATGAAATCCTCCATCCTTCTTCTTGACAAAGAAGAAGCGTGCACCTGCCAGAGAGTCAGAGGGTCTAATGAACCTTTTCTCGAGGTTTATTTGTTTTTTTTCCCATACTGGGTCAGACCAAGGGTCCATCAAGCCCAGCATCCTGTTTCCAACAGTGGCCAATCCAGGCCATAAGAACCTGGCAAGTACCCCAAAACTAAGTATATTCCACGCTACTGTTGCTAGTACTAACAGTGGCTATTTTCTAAGTCAACTTAATTAATAGCAGGTAATGGACTTCTCCTCCAGGAACTTATCCCATCCTTTTTTAAACACAGCTACACTAACTGCACTAACCACATCCTCTGGCAACAAATTCCAGAGTTTAATTGTGCGTTGAGTGAAAAAGAACTTTCTCCAATTAGTTTTAAATATGCCACATGCTAACTTCATGGAGTGCCCTCTAGTCTTTCTAGGTCCTCTCTGATATACTCGGACATCGCCTGGGTCTCCGGAAGTGAGAATGGATAGGTTCTTCCTTTGGGAGGTGTAGTGCCAGGTAGAAGTTCGATAGGACAATTATACTTTCGAAGTGGATTTAGTGTGTCTGTCTTTTGTTTCAAAAAGATGTCCTTGAAGTCAGAGTACTGTGCCGGGAGGCTAGTGAGGGTTGTAGTCTTCAGGACGGTCACTGCTGGGAATACTTGCTTTAAGCAGTTTTCTGGCATTGTGGGCCCCACTGAATCAGCTGGAGCGATTGCCAGTCAAATTGAAGTCCATGAGTTTGAAGCCAAGGAAGGCCCAGTATGACTGGGTATGTGGAGTGTTTCAAGATGTATAAGGATATTTCTTCCTTGTGGAGGGTTCCCACGGTGAAGTGGAAGGCCACCATGCGATGTGTGATGTGTCCGAGAAGATGTTCCCCTTGGATAGATGCGATGCGGAGAGGCACCTCAAGGAGTTGTATGGGGATTTTCAAGAGGTTGACAGTCTCATCCATAATGAAGGTACCACTTGCTCCGGTATCGATAAGAGCAGTTGTGGTGAAGGAACGGGATTCCATGGAAAGGGAAACTGGAAGTAGCAGTTGGGGGCTGGTGACAGTAGCACCCAAGCTCTGGACCCCCGCTGGGCTCAGGCCTTGAAGTTTTCCGGACGGACCGGACAGGACTGCCTCAGGTGTCCAGAGCACTGCAGTAAAGATAGAGGCCCTGCTTCTTGCACGAAGACGTTCTTCGGAAGACAACTGTCCACGGTTGACTTGTATGGGTTCCTCGGTAGAAGGAGGTGGTGCCTGTAAAGCCATCAACTGAGGGCTTGGGGCACGTGCTGAGCATTGAGCAGGAGGCCGGGATGCTTTCACTTCATGGTGCCGTTGCTGGAGGCAATGGTCAATTTTCCCAGCGAGGGAAATCAGGTGCTCTAGAGATATAGGAATCTCATGGATGGCGAGCTCATCTTTGAAAGTTGGAGACAGACCTTCTAGATAGAGTGCCCGGAGGCAATCCTCTTGCCATCCCAATTCCATGGCCAATGTCCGTAAGTCCACAGTAAACTCAGAGAGGGATCTTGAGCCTTGACAGAGGTGGAGAAGGTGATGACCTGCAACCACCTGATGACCAGGATCTTCAAAGGTTCGCTTGAAGGCGGTGATGAATTGGGACAGTTGCGTGAGGATGGGGTCAGAACGCTCCCAAAGTGGAGAAGCCCATGCTAGGGCCTTCTCCTCTAGGCGAGAGAGGGTAAAAGTGATTTCCGTTGATTCCTTCAGGAACAAGGATGGCTGAAGGGCAAATTGCATGAAGCATTGGTTGAGGAAGCCTCGGCAGAGGCGTGGATCCCCATTGAAATGAGGAGGAGCTGGCAGCGCCAATGATGCTCTCGGTAGCAAGGTAGAATTTATGCCCACAGGACTGGCCATTACTGCATCCTGCATTTGAGAGCAGAGTTCTTCCACTGAAGATGCTAGAGTCTCTATGGCTCATTGTTGCTTTTGGACAGTTGCCATCAGACCTGAAAGGTCTGTGAGGCGGGAGACTCCGCCGAGTCCATGGCCTTGGCAATCTGTTGCGCTGGGAGGTGGACCCTTGGCCTAGTGCAGGATTGGTAGGCTCCCTGGTCGGACCCAGAGAGCGCCTGCCACTAGGAGGCAGAGCACAAGAGGAGACAGAGAGTAGCTGGAGCTTCACCACTAGCAACCCGGGGTTTCCTCAGGTTGAGCACTTTGGTTACCCGGGCTGCCTGGTCTTGTTACCGTCAGAAAAGAGGCCCCAGACAACTGGTCCGAAAAGAAAGACTTTTATTGCATGCAAGACACAGCTGAGAACAATGGCTCAGAAATCTGCGTGCCCCTCCCCTTCAGGAGCTGGCTCTTATACATTCCACAATCCTTATCTTTTACCCATGCGTTCTACGCACTGCTGAGCAAGCATATCCCAGCTGAGGGGCTACTGACCCCCTCCTTAGACAACCTGGAACCTTCGTGAAACTTCTGCAGGAGAGGCTATCGGGACTTGCAGTTTTGGAAAGGAATTTGCGAGTCTGCAGCAATACAGCCCTTCACATAATACATCCATTGTTCTATTCTAGGTTACAGCAGTGAAAGCTTATCAGAGAATAAGAACAGCGAAGCCAAAAAAGAAAATGTGCAATGTGCTGACAGAGAGTTTCTCAATGTCCTAACTACAACTGTACTGCAGGCAATAGACCCTCTATGAAGTAAGGAATTCTGGTACATGAAGTTCTGTTTGGCAGGAGTTTCAGGTTGTCCTCTGTCAGGTTGAAGCCTTCAGCCCCCTACATTCCCCCCTTTGATACTTATCATTCTCTATGAAAAGTATCACACCATCACAACGCAGCTGTGGAGCTGAAAGAAATAGAAACAAGAAAAATTAGCAATTTGAGTTCTCAGAGGGCCCTAATTTCCCAAACAGTCTGATGGTTTCTTCACGGCTTTGAGACGGATGGGCCCTATTGGCTCCACCCCCCTTTGTAGCCCGAACTTGTCATGTATGGGAAGATGGCCCAGGATAATGGGTTAAACAGGTTCTATAGGCTCAGAGGAATACATGTACAGTGACAGGAGCTGCGTGGTTTTTTTTTCGTTCAGCAATGTCCTCCATCATCCGACGAAGGCGATTGAGCAAGAAAGGAATAATGCAGGGTCCTAAAAGACAAATCAGAATTAAACTGGCTAGGATAACAAACAAGCTCTTAAATCCACCGATCATGGAAAACCAACCACGGAATCCGTTGGCCCATCCCAAGCACTATTCCACTGCTGGACAGGGACGTGTGCCATCTTGACTATGCGATCAGTGATGTCTTGGATAACCTTGCTTTGGTCATCTACCTGCAAACAACAATTGGAGAGGTTAAATGTTCTACAAACCCTCCTTCCTGGGCCAGAAGGTAATCTAAAACCAGTCTATTCTGGTACACTGCAGTCATAATCTTGGTATTTTGTTTTGCCCAGAGTTTAAGAGCAAAAGCAGTGTAGTTGGTGATGAGCTCCAGGACTGCCTGAAGCCTGATGATTCGATGCAATTAATGCTGCTTGGAAGGGTTCCCGAGCTGCCCTTTTTTGCTGCTTCATCTGCTCTCTGATTGCCTTGAGCAATAGGGTTTGATTTCCTGGTGTGTGCTTTGCAATTCATTACAGCCACCTTGCGAGGTAGCCAAACTGCGTCTAGTAATTCATGTATTTCTTATGCATTGTTCAATTGTTTTCCCTCTGCAGTCAAGAAACCTCATTCTTTATATAATGCTCCATGCACTTGAATTGTAAGAAAGGCATATTTAGAGTCTGTATAGATATTTACAGTTTTTCCTTCTGCCAACTGCAGAGCTCGAGTAAGGGCAATTAGTTCAGCTTTTTGTGCAGACGTTCCTGGGGGAAGAGGTTGAGCCTCAATGATTTCATCTTCGGATACTACAGCATATCCAGCAGAATGTATCCCATGAATGATTTGGCTGCTCCCATCAGTGAATAAAGTCCAAGCTCCTTGCCAGGGTTGATCCCTCAGGTCTGGCCTACTGGAATATATTGTAGTCATGACTTCTTCACAGTCATGGGCAACTGGTTCAGGTGCCGGCATAAGAGTAGCCGGATTCAAGGTTTTGCTGTCTTGTATTTGAATTTCAGGTGTTTCACACAGTAAAGCTTGATACTTAACAAGACATGAATTAGTCATCCATTTTGGTCCATGAGTTTCTAGTAGTCCTTGAATAGTATGAGGAGTTGTTACTTGTAAAGTCTGTCCAAATGTTAATTTAACAGCTTCAGGTATCAGTAAACATACAGCAGCAATGCTTCGAAGGCAACCAGGCCATCCTTTAACAACATTGTCCATTCCTTTTGACAAATATGTAACAGGTCGTTCCCATGATCCTAAAGTTTGAGTCAATACCCCAATGGCCATTCCTTTCTTCTCATCTATGAACAGATGAAATGGTTTTGTTATATCAGGTAACCCTAGAGCAGGGGGTGAGATCAAGGCTTCTTTCAGTTGATGTAAATTTGTTAGTTCTTGTTTTTCCTATTGAAAGGGCTGAGATTCTGCTTCTTTGCCTTGTAATTTATCATATAATGGTTGAGCAATAATTGCATAGTTAGCAATCCAAAGTCTACAATATCCTGCAGCTCCCAGAAATGCACGGAGTTCCTTCTTACAGGTTGGTACAGGTTGATATCTTATAGAACTAGTACGAGAGATTCCAAGTCGACGAGTGACTTCTCTGAGACGAAAACCCAAATATTCCACTTCTACTTCACAAATTTGCGCTTTCTTTTTACTCGCACGATACCCTTTCGAGTACAAAGTTTTCAACAAGTATAGGGTTGATACTGCACATTCATGGTATGCTTCCCTAAATATCAAGAGATCATCCACATATTGTACAACTGGCCCATGTGTGATCCGGTACATCTTCAGGTCCTTGGCCAGTTGCTCCGAGAACAGAGTGGGTGAATTTTTAAATCCTTGGGGTAGGCGAGTTAAGTTTACTGCTGCTTTTCTCCAGTTTGCGCATTTTTCAAGTGAAGGCAAAACTTTTCTGACATTCCTCTGCTATTGGAACAGAGAAGAAAGCATCTTTGAGATCAATAACACTCTACCATTTGGAACTAGAAGAAACTTGAGCCAGGATTGAATACGGATTTGGCACAAGTGCTACCAAATCTGCCACTTGAGTATTCACTTTTCTTAAATCTTGTACAGGTCGATAGTCGTTAGTACCAGGTTTCTTTACTGGTAACAAAGGCGTGTTCCACTCAGATCTGGTTGCTTCCAGGACTCCCTGTTCCAGGTGTTTCTGACTCAGATCCGATTACTGCATCTGGCAGCATATGGCACGGGGTATTGGGTTTGGTTAACTATTTGGGCGCATTGCTTTAGTTCGATCCAGACCGGGGGCGTTCATGGCTAATCCTCCAGGACAAATCCCGTCTCTGTCGATGATGGGGTGTCTTCTGGGTATTGACTGGTTGAGGAAGTAATCTCCATTCCTCCCTGAGGGGGCAGATGAGTATCACTGGATGGTCCCCGAAGGAGGCTTTAACTTCCCCTGTTGGTTGAAATCTCAATGTGGTCTGTAGTTTACACAGTAGGTCCTGTCCGATAAGGGGAACTGGACAATCAGGGATGTGGATAAACTGGTGGGATACCATGGTCCAGCCTACTTGTATAGTTCATTCTTTCTGCAGAGGGGCAGTGAATACCTGACCTGAGGCACCCACTATAGAAACAGTCTCTTTCGTCGGGGGGCCGATTGGTGCAGTCATGACAGATCGTTGGCCTCTGAGTCCAACAGGCCCCTGATTTTGTTGTGTTCCCTCGTGGATTTCCACCAGAGGGTCAGTGGGGATTCTTCCCTCCCGGTCTCTTTAGGCTGTATGCTCCTTGTCGCCTCCCCCGCCATCTGCCAGTGGGGGTTGTCCGATCTCCTTCCTCCTCGGCCCCTTTGTGTCGGTGCAGGTCCATTTTTGTCGTTAGTATTCACTGCAGGGCTCCCGTATTTCTTTTGCCATTCTTCACAGTCTCGCTTCCAATGGCCTTCATTTTTGCAGTACGCACACTGATTCTTTCCCAAGTGGAATCCCGTCCGATTGTCCTCGAGAGCGGCGGCTAACAGTCACTTTCTCCTTCATATGTCTACTTGCTTCTTTCTTTTCTCTTCCACTTCTCTATTTCCACATACCTGGTCTGCTATAGCTTTTAACTGGCTGAGGCTCATGCCCTCAAAGCCTTCGGCCTTCTGCAGCTTCTTTCGGATGTTGGGTCTCTACTATTAAGTTCCTGATCCCTGTTCCCATACACCTCAAAATACGATGAAAAAATCACAGTCCATCTGGAAATTGAATAGGTGACCTGCGCCTGGAGGCAAATCAGTTCAGACGATGCTGAGAAGCTGCAAAACATTGCTTCCTACATACTTGTAAGTTTGGCATTGGGTTAATTCAATAAAGTCAACCTGGATCTGCAGGCAAGGATCCAGGGGGGCGCTTTAGGTGTGCAGGAGTGATGATCAAACCCTTGGAAGCCTTGTACCCATTACATTGCAAACACTAAGAACATATGGTAATAGCCAGAGCCCCCACCAGTGGTAAAAGAATATAATTGCAGTATATATAATGTGTGTGTGTGGGCCACTACTTTATCATTTGGCCGAATCATATTTGATCTTGTTCCTGATCTTGCATAGTGGCCCCTCCTCTTGCCCACAACTTCCAATATCTTGCGCCTGCCACTGAATCAAAATTTTTAATATTAAGTCTTTGTTTTCTCTGTGTTTTTACAAACGGCATCCTATAATTCCCACAGTCAGAACTGCATGCTTGGCTGTCTTATCTTGCCGGTTCCTTGCTGCATATTTAACTACTGCTAGCCAAGAAAAGCTTTAACAAAGGTCCCATTCTTAATCATTTCTCCTCTAATTTTCCCAGAGACAGCTTCAAAATAAACTGCGTCAGCAAAAGAGAGTATACTATATCATGCGTTCCAATGTAACTGCCCTGAGGCTTTATTATCATTATTATTGGGGTTTTTTTTTATATATATATATATCGATCTTCTTATATAGAGAACAATTAAACTTGCTTGAATAGCATTACATATAACACAGAACTTTTAAATAACAGATGATATATAGGAAACAAGTAAGAACAATAATTAACATGGTATTAGACAATATTCTTATCGTACAGGTGCCCTGCAATAGGCTGATGAAAAAAACAATAAATAATTGACTAACCTGTGGATATATCGAGTGAATAGGCAAGGGAGCAAGGGAAGGAGGGAGGACACTGGGATGGAAGATATGAGAAAACTGAAAACTTCTGATTAACAACGCCAGCATTGAAACGCACAGCCATATTGAATGCACTAATATCTGACACGCAATGAAATGCATTACGTACTGACATATTGACACGCAGTGGAATGCACTACCATTTTATAATTACATTTTTGTACTGTAATAATGAATTTGCTGCTATAAAATGTCCATCATATTATGTCTGTCAAATGACATATGCAATGGTCTGATTGTAAACTACGCCACATCATCTTGTGAGTAATCAAGGAAATGCAAAACGCAATATCTTACTTATAATTGACACATTCGAAGTTTACCTTTTAATACAATGAATGCAGGAAACACATCTCTACTTTAATAACAAACTTATCTTAACTCTCTCTGGAATAAGTAATGAAGGATCTTGTGCGGCATCTGTAAACCAAAAATCTCTTCCTATTAGGGTTTAAAACAATTAAAAACAATTAAAAAAATCCCTGGTACATGTGCTTGCAATTCACAGATAGCAGCTACATACATCACAATCCTTAATTAATAATTTGAAAACCCAAACGTACCAGTGAAATGTTTTAGGGTTTAAACTGGCCCGCTGAGAAGCAGCCTCTGCCCAGCCAAACTAGTTAACTCTCCTGCTCCCAGTGCTCTTTGTGCATAACAGTTGTAATGCATTATACTACAGCAGAAACCTGACACAAACAAAAAAACAGATTGCAAGCTACATGTTCAGCCTCGCAGGCTAAATGCCGCTGTTCAGTACACATTTATTAACACATATACAGATAAATAATTCACAATCACTTTTAATAAGTTTTCCTTAAGTAAAAATAGTCTGCATCACCAGAGTAGATCAAAAGAAATAATGCATTTGATCACAAAAAGAAATTTCTCTAACCGATCTACCACAGTAGAAATATTTTCCTAAAGGTACCTTCAGCTGAAAATGCAGTGATTCTTTGTCTGATTACAGACAGACACTCTCCTTCACACAACAAGAAACCAATTTCCCAAGCCGCTGTGGGGTTTCAGAACCTAGTTCTTACTCGGCCACTTGACGGGGCGTGATCAGAGCCCCCTTCGATCCTCCGTTAATGGATCAGTCTAAATTCCCAAAATACTTGCCTGCAAAGTTCCAGATTCCGATCGTCAAGAAATTCTTTTCGGATCAACCAATCCCAAAGGTCTCAGAGGATCTCCGTGGAATGACCCCCTCAGAAACCTGATCACTGAACTCAGCGGTGGCCACTCACCAGGCAAATCTGGGGGATCACTCCACGACAAAATCTCCCGGACTGATTGGGGGGCCAATGTGGCGTCCCCAGGGCCCCGGTCCCATCTGGGTCGCCAAATGTTACCGTCAGAAAAGAGGCCCCAGACAACTGGTCTGAAAAGAAAGACTTTTATTGCATGCAAGACACAGCTGAGAACAATGGCTCAGAAATCTGCGTGCCCCTCCCCTTCAGGAGCTGGCTCTTATACATTCCACAATCCTTATCTTTTACACATGCGTTCTACGCATTGCTGAGCAAGCATATCCCAGCTGTGGGGCTACTGACCCCCTCCTTAGACAACCTGGAACCTTCGTGAAACTTCTGCAGGAGAGGCTGTCGGGACTTGCAGTTCTGGAAAGGAATTTGCGAGTCTGCAGCAATACAGCCCTTCACATAATACATCCATTGTTCTATTCTAGGTTACAGCAGTGAAAGCTTATCAGAGAATAAGAACAGCGAAGCCAAAAATGAAAATGTGCAATGTGCTGACAGAGAGTTTCTCAATGTCCTAACTACAACTGTACTGCAGGCAATAGACCCTCTATGTAGTAAGGAATTCTGGTACATGAAGTTCTGTTTGGCAGGAGTTTCAGGTTGTCCTCTGTCAGGTTGAAGCCTTCAGCCCCCTACAGTCTTAAGTGGGCCTCGCAGGATCTCCTTGAGAGAAAGTTCAGAGGTGTGCCCACCACGATCAAGGATGTGCCGTCGATGTTCAGGCTAGAAGTATGGGGTGCCAGAGAAGGCCAGAAGAGGTCTTTGAATATATGGCAAGGATCAAGGCCAGAGTCAAGGTAGTGTAGTCAGCCAAAGCAGGGGTCAATACCAGTGGACATTCCGTGGATAGTCAGCCAAAGCAAGGGTCAATACCAGTGGTCAGTCCGTGGATAGTCAGTCAAAGCAGGGGTCAGGTTCCAGGTAGCATCAGATGTGGTCAGAGGTCAGGCAGAGGTCGGTTCCAGGCAGCATGCAGACGAATCCCACCGTGAGACCTGGTTGGAGGTGGAAGGCCCAGCGACCGCCGCTGCGGGACCCCGAGGCTTGGCTGTACTCGCTGCTGCAGCTGTAGAGGACGACTCGGGACCCGTGGAGGAGTTAGTGAGGTGAGCAGGCCCGGGCGAGGGCCGAGCGCGGACAGGACGTGCAACAGAAAACTGTTATCCACTGTATGTGTTTAGTCACAGTTCATAAAAATCTCTGAAATTTTAAATTTGTTTCTTTATGCAATTACTTTATTTAAAATTCTTATATTCAACAGATTTGGTAAACCATACTAATCAGATTTCATGATAACATAAATAATATTCAAAACAAACTAACAAATATCAAATCAGTCAATAAAAAATTGTTCTATATCAAATAGAGCATGACCTTACAACTGTGTAAAATTCAGCAAAATATTCTAAAACAGCATTAAACACATTAAAATGCCTCCTGAAACAGATGAGTCCTCAACCCCTTATGGAAAGCTGTCTGGAGCAACTCATTGGGCAGGGAATTCCATAAGGAGGGGTGGTCTTATAGTTGAAGTGCAAGCCTTGTAAAGCAAGCAACATGAAAAATAAGAAATTTAGCTTTTCATAATTATTGAAACCCACATTACACAGCATTCATAATAATTATTGGCCAAAGAAAACTCTGCCAACATGGCCAATGTATCACATCAGGCTGCATTAGGACATATTCACAGCATAGTAATTGAACTTAGGGTGCTCTGAGAAAATGAAAACAAAATTATATTTTTGAGAAACATATGTCTAATAAGTCAATAAAAAAGTTAACTTACTGCAAACAGGCAACAACATGAACCTTCACAATAGCACAACTGCTTTTCCAGTTTTAAGCAAGCAGGTAGCACTAAAGACTCAGAAGATTTTAAATACAAAAAGGCAATAGCCAATAAAATTGCTTAACGTATGAGCCAATCAATTACTTTCATAAACAGAAGATTAATTTAAGCATGTCAGAGTAAAATGTAAATCTCATAACCTGCCAGTAAATTTGGTCTCTTAAAAGCTCAGGTAATTAAGATTAATTTGTTTGATAATGTGATTACCTTATCTGTAGAATTTGAAATCTACTTTATTTCTTAATATGAATAAGTACCTTTTAAGTTCAATTTGTCAAATTCCAACAAATTATAATTCAATAACTAAAAATGTAAACCATTTTCAGCCTGCAAGGTGGAGATTTGGTCACTAACAACTGACAGCTGAGCCTCATTCTGCAGGATCTGACAAGGAAGGAGCAAGGACAGATTTTACTTATGCATTTACACACATGGTAACTTTCAAACCAGTGCACAGGCGCACATTGGCATGGGTATGCTGGCCCTTGCCCAGGGACACGGCCATATTATAATATACATGCGTGCCAAATGTCTCCTCTACCGCATAAATTGAGGGAATTTAAAATGATGTGCATTGGCGCTATTCCCAGGTTAACCAATTCATCCTTAGTTTGCCCAATTAAGAGACAGTTCCTCCAAACCCCAACTAGTTTAATAGCCTTCACTCCCCCCAGTGATCCCTGCAGATCTGCCTATTTTTCTTTATTTTTTTAACATTCATGTCATCTATAGCAGAAGCAGTTACGTGGCATGAGGACTCGGCACGTGCCGGATCATGTAAGCTTTTATGTGCACATTTGAGTTTGACACCCCAAATACCCAAGCCCGCCCAGACTATGTCCGACCCCACCCCTTTCTGAAAACTTCCGAGATGTGTGCACTCCTGGAGATACGCGTGTATCTCAGTAGTTTTTAAAATCCAATCAGTGTGCACAAGTCTGACATATTCGTACATCCTCTAATTAATGCGTGAGTCGGGCTTTTAAAATTCTAAGAGGGATCAGCACCTGAATTTAGGGTTCAGAACCTATGTTATGAGCCTTTATTCAGTGTTGGAAGCATGGACCCTTGGAACGAGGTGGAGATGGCATAGCCTGTAGGAAGAAGCCCTGCGGGTCCCCACCATTGGCAGCAGAGGCCCACTGGAGCTTTGCCTATACCAGCCCCCGTTCCTCTCGAGTTGAGCCTTTGTGGGCCTCTGCTGATGGTTGGAAGGTTGCTAGGTAGAACAGATGTATCCAGAAGCAGGCTGAGTTCAGTGGCAGGCAGCTTTTAGGAGTCAGGCAGTGGTCAGTGGCAGGTGGCATTCAAGAATGTCCAAGAGTCAGGCAGTGATAAGTGACAGGCAGTGTTCAAGAATGTCCAGGAATCAGGCCAAGGTCAATACCGGGTGTCTGACCATAGGGAAAGCAGGACAGAGAGACAGGGCAGGAAGGTGAAGAGCAGTACAGGAGGCAACGTACATGTACACAGAAGACCTGAAGAGTTGAAGAGAAGACCACAGAGACTGATGGAAAAGACTAGAAATGCAGGAATTGGGGCATGAAGACACCAAACTGAAGAGCAAGAAGCTGGAACTGAAGAACATGAAGCTGGAACACTGCAACCGAAGACAGGGAATGCTGACAACACTTTGTTAAGCACCATGCCATTTTTCAGGACGCTTATGGTCAGGGAGACAAGAACACTTAGATTTTCAGTGTAAAACATAATCTTTTATTGAACAATTGTTGAGATTGCTTACCTGATAATCTCCTTTTCCTTAGTGTAGACAGATGGACTCAGAACGAATGGGTATAGTATCCGCGTGCTAGCAGTTGGAGACGGATCTGACGTCAGCACGGGTGTATATATACCCCCACAGGAAGCGTAGCAACTTAGTAATCTTCCTTGCAAAAGCTGTTATGGAGGTGTGTACTGACGCTCAGTGAAAAGTGAAACAGGATTCCCCTGACCAATTGATAGTAGCTGGAGACCGCCAGCATTCCCAACCGGAAGGCGTTGACACCTGGTAGAGTGTACGCTCTTATGGAAACAGATGACATGGCTTACCTTGAATCGGTGAAACCCATGTACACAGGCAGCTGGGCGGGATGCTGAGTCCATCTGTCTACACTAAGGAAAAGGAGATTATCAGGTAAGTAATCTCAACATTTCCTGGCGTGTAGCCAGATGGACTCAGAACGAATGGGATGTACAAAAGCTTTACTCCCAGCCTGGGCGGGAGGCTGCCTGAGGACCATGTAGTACCGCCCTCGCAAATGCTGAGTCCTCCCTGGCCTGGACATCCAGACGGTAGAACCTGGAGAAGGTATGGAGGGAGGACCACGTCGCCGCTTTACAGATTTCTGCAGGCGACAGCATCCTGGATTCTGCCCAAGATGCCGCTTGTGCTCTGGTAGAATGAGCCTTGCCTTTTAGAGGCGGAGACTTCCCGGCCTCCACGTAAGCTGCTCTGATAACTTCTTTAATCCAGCGGGCGATGGTGGGCCGAGAGGCCGCTTCCCCTTGTCGTTTCCCGCTGTGCAGGACGAACAGATGGTCTGTCTTTCGTACGTCCTCTGTCATTTCTAGATATCTGGGCAGCAATCTGCCTATGTCGAGATGGTGTAGCAAATGCCCTTCTTCAGATTTCTTCAAACCCGCCGTGGTAGGCAAGGATATAGTTTGATTAAGGTGAAATTGTGAGACCACTTTAGGTAAAAAGGAGGGAACCGTGCGAAGATGGATAGCCTCTGGAGTGATTCTCAGAAAGGGATCACGGCAGGACAGTGCTTGTAGCTCTGAGACGCGGCGTGCTGAACAGACCGCCAATAAGAACACCATCTTCAAGGTTAAAGAACAGAGAGACAGGCCCCGAAGGGGTCTGAAGGTGGATCCCGCGAGGAAATCCAAAACAAGGTTGAGTTTCCACAAAGGCACTGGCCACTTCAGTGGCGGACGAATGTGCTTAACTCCTTTCAGGAAGCGAGACACATCTGGATGCGTGGCAATGGTCTTGCCATCACTCCTGGGACCATAGCAAGACAGTGCAGCCACCTGCACTTTGATGGAGCTGAGGGAGAGACCCTTCCTAAGCCCATCATGCAGGAAATCCAGAACAATAGGAATTGTGGTCGCATGTGGATTGGTGCCATGAGTATCGCACCATGCTTCAAATACTCTCCAGATCCTTACATAGGTGAGGGATGTGGAAAACTTGCGAGCTCGGAGGAGTGTGTCTATCACGGGCTCCGAGTAACCTCTTTTCTTCAGTCTAGCCCTCTCAATGGCCAGACCGTAAGAGAGAATTGAGCTGGATCCTCGTGGAGGATGGGACCTTGACGTAGAAGGTCCCGGAGAGGAGGCAGAGGAAGGGGCTTCCCTGCCAGTAGTCTTCTCATGTCTGCGTACCAGGGTCTTCTTGGCCAGTCTGGTGCCACTAGAAGAACTAGGCCCCGGTGTTTCTGAATCTTGTGGATGATGGCGCCCAGCAGAGGCCACGGAGGAAAGGCGTATAGCAGAGTCCCTGGAGGCCATGGCTGAACCAGGGCGTCGATCCCGTGAGAGAACGGATCTCGCTTGCGGCTGAAGTACCTGGGTACTTGAGCATTGGACTTGTCCGCCAGTAAATCCATGTCCGGAATCCCCCAGTGATCCACAATCATCTGGAAGGCTGTTGCTGACAGCTGTCACTCTCCCGGATTTAGGCGTTCTCTGCTGAGGAAGTCTGCCGTGGCGTTGTCCTTCCCAGCAATGTGGACGGCGGAGATGTCCTGAAGATTCGCCTCTGCCCAAGCCATCAGTGGGGCGATCTCCAGAGATACTTGTCGACTTCTGGTTCCACCCTGACGGTTGATGTATGCCACTGTGGTGGCGTTGTCGGACATCACTCTGACTGCTCTGTTCTTCAGTCTGTGAGCAAAGCGAAGGCATGCCAATCGGACTGCCCGAGCCTCTAGACTGTTGATGTTCCATGCGGACTCTTCTCTGTTCCACCGCCCTTGTGCGGTAAGTCCTTCGCAGTGTGCGCCCCAGCCGCTCAGGCTGGCATCTGTGGTGAGCAGAGTCCACGTGGGGGAGGACATCTTCGACCCTCTGCTCATGTGGTTGGACTGCAACCACCACCGTAACTGGGTCCGTACTCTGGCAGGCAGAGGTAGGTGCGTGGAATAGTTCCGTAGACGGGGACTCCAGCGAGAGAGCAGGGATTGTTGTAGAGCTCTCATATGGGCCCTTGCCCAAGGTACCACTTCCAGGGTGGATGCCATGAGACCGAGAACCTGCAGATAATCCCAAGCTATGGGCCGACTGGTGCCCATCAAGTACTGGATACGCGACTGAAGTTTTAACTTTCTCTTGATGAATAAAACGGAAAATGTCATAATGCCTCTGTATCGCTCCATGGTGAGACCGCACCTTGAATACTGTGTACAATTCTGGTCGCCGCATCTCAAAAAAGATATAATTGCGATGGAGAAGGTACAGAGAAGGGCTACCAAAATGATAAGGGGAATGGAACAACTCCCCTATGAGGAAAGACTAAAGAGGTTAGGACTTTTCAGCTTGGAGAAGAGACGACTGAGGGGGGATATGATAGAGGTGTTTAAAATCATGAGAGGTCTAGAACGGGTAGATGTGAATCGGTTATTTACTCTTTCGGATAGTAGAAGGACTAGGGGACACTCCATGAAGTTAGCATGGGGCACATTTAAAACTAATCGGAGAAAGTTCTTTTTTACTCAACGCACAATTAAACTCTGGAATTTGTTGCCAGAGAATGTGGTTCGTGCAGTTAGTATAGCTGTGTTTAAAAAAGGATTGGATAAGTTCTTGGAGGAGAAGTCCATTACCTGCTATTAAGTTCACTTAGAGAATAGCCACTGCCATTAGCAATGGTTACATGGAATAGACTTAGTTTTTGGGTACTTGCCAGGTTCTTATGGCCTGGATTGGCCACTGTTGGAAACAGGATGCTGGGCTTGATGGACCCTTGGTCTGACCCAGTATGGCATTTTCTTATGTTCTTATGTTCTTATGTTGGTAGTGAGACTGACCGTGTCTGCCTGGGTGTCGAACTGTACTCCCAGGTATTCCAGTGACTGGGAAGGCTGACGGCAACTCTTGCTGAGGTTGATCACCCAGCCCAAGCTTTCCAAAAGGGCGATCACTCTGTCGGTTGTCCGATGGCTCTCCTCTCGTGACTTCGCCCTGATCAGCCAGTCGTCTAGGTAGGGATGGACCAGAATTCCTTCCCGCCTGAGGGCCGCGGCTACCACAACAACCACCTTGGTGAAGGTCTGCGGTAACGTGTCCAACCCGAAGGGCAGAGCCCGGAATTGGAAGTGGCGTCCTAGAACCTTGAAGCGTAGGTAACGCTGATGATCCGGATGGATCGGGATATGCAGGTAAGCTTCCGACAAGTCTAATGCCGTGAGGAATTCTCCTGGCTGTACTGCAGTCTTGATGGAGCGCAGAGTTTCCATGCGAAACCTCGGGACCCGTAAGTATCTATTGACTGACTTGAGGTCCAGTACGGGCCGAAAGGTGCCCCCTTTCTTGGGTACCATGAAATAAATGGAATAGTGTCCAGAATTCACTTCCCAGGCAGGTACTGGGATGATGGCTTTCAAGGACAGGAGCTTCGCCAGGGTAGCTTCCAATGCTGCCTTCTTGTGTGCGGGACAGGAAGATTCCACAAACTTGTCCGGAGGGAGGCAATAAAAGTCCAGATAATACCCCTCTCGGATGATGGTGAGGACCCACTGTTCCGACGTAGTCTCGACCCATCTGGGGTAGAAGAGGGTTAACCTGCCCCCTATGGCTCCGTCCCCCAGATGAATCGGCGGATTCTCATTGTGAGGCGCGGCCAGGACCTGAGCCCGGGCCTGCTCCCCTCTTGCGCTGCTTGGTCCGAAAGGACTGATTCCTGGCCTGAAGACGCGGCGCCTGGTAGCGACTCCTGTAAAGAATGAAGCGCTGTGAACTCCTGCCCCTGGAGGGCCTTGGAAAAGCGCGCTGGCTCCTTCTGAACCGATCTTCCGGCAGTCTATTTATTTCTACACTACACACGGCCAGAATCCATCAATATCAATTCAATATCAATATCAATTCAACCCTCAAGCACTCTTCCAATATGTCAAAAGCCTTATTACTTCACCAGCTCTCACTATCTCAAACAATGACGATGATTCAAAATGTGAGGAACTAGCTACGTATTTTTATAACAAAATACAATCAATTTTAATGCGATTTAAGTCACAAATTACACTGAATTCAAACTTTAATTTTAACTCCACCTACATTAACAATCCTACTGATCATACCGCTACCGCTACTACATACTCCAATCAAACTACATCAGCCACTCAAAATAAAGCTGAAACAAAGCTTACCAATCTTGAAATTACTACTGGTATTGAAGTTGAATCAATTCTAAAGAAAATGAAACCAGCTCTCCACCCCACAGACATCATGCCTACTAAGATTCTCCTTGCAATACGTTCAACTATAGCTAAACCCATTGCAAAGATTCTTAACAAATCCATCACCTCAGGCATTGTTCCTTCTTTACTCAAACATGCTATCATAACTCCTACATTAAAAAAAGCAATCCTAGACTCATCTGATCCAGCAAACTTTCGCCCAGTTTCTAACCTACCTTTCCTTTCAAAAGTAATGGAAATAATCATCAACAAACAACTAACTGATTATCTAGATGAACATCATCTACTCTTCCCATCCCAATATGGGTTTAGAAAGTACCACAGCACGGAAACACTTTTAATATCTCTTTCAGAGGTGTTACTAAAAGCTTTTGATACTGGAAAATCATATCTTATCGCTCTTCTTGATATTTCAGCAGCATTCGACACAGTAAATCACAACACCCTTATAAACCGCCTCTCTGAAATAGGCATTACTGGCTCAGCACTACTATGGTTCCAGTCTTTTCTGAGCAACAGAACTTACAGTGTTAAATGTGGACAAAGCGAATCCAAACCAAGAAATCTCTCTCAAGGAGTCCCACAAGGATCCTCTCTTTCCTCTACATTATTTAATGTTTACCTTACACCACTATGCCGGCTACTCTCTAAACTGGGTCTTCAACATTTTATCTATGCGGATGATGTACAGATTATTATTCCTATTACCAGTTCAATTACAAATGCCCTGAGCTACTGGAATGCAGCATTATTAGAAATTAAATCAGTTCTTACGGACAACCAATTAGCTATCAACACCAATAAAACTGAGCTTATGATTATATCACCTCCAAATAATACAATACTGAACAACTCCAGTCTCTCACAAGACATCTCTACAATGTCTCAGCAAGTACGCAGCCTTGGCGTCATTATTGATAACAATCTTACTTTCAAAAAATTAATCGCTGATACGGTTAAAAAAGGATTCTTTAAGCTACACACACTAAAACGCATTAAACCTCTTTATACTATTATGATTTCCGTACAGTCTTGCAAGCAACGATTTTATCAAAAATTGATTACTGCAATGCACTGCTATTAGGTCTACCTAAAACTACAATCCAGCCTTTGCAAATGTTACAAAATGCAGCTGCCCGCATCATCACTGACACGAGACGCCATGAGCACATCACTCCAGCACTTCAGTCATTGCACTGGCTACCCGTGGCTTCCAGGATAATATATAAATCCATGACGCTTATACATAAAGCCGTTCACAACAGAGATATGCTATGGTTCAATGATCAATTACAATTCAAAACCGCCCTACTAGATTCCAACATTTAGCGAAACTGAATATCCCTGCGCCTAATTTGACCAAACTTTCGACTACAAAAGAACGTTCATTCATCATTGCTGGATCCACAATATGGAACACTATGCCCTCTGAATTACGCCAGGAACTTTGTCACAAAAAATTTAAACAAAACCTAAAAACCTGGCTATTCAAAAAAGCCTACTATTAATAAACTGAGTTCTATTATATACCTTTCAGATTATTTCTACAGACACTCTTATATTGATTTTCTTTATTTTAATACAAAGTTATACTTGGTTTTATATTCATTCAGTTATTATGTTATATTGTAAAGCTCTAGGCTGAATTAATGTTTGAATGTAAACCGAGGTGATGTTTCTTACGGACCCCAGTATATAAAAATCCTTAAATAAATAATAAATAAAATAAATATTTATTTATTTATAACTTTTTTTATACCGAAGTTCAGGTAACAGAATTACTTATCACTCCGGTTTACATTATAACAAGTAGAAAACAATGACAACATATGTCTTACAATGAACAAGGGAGTGAACAACTTGGATAATATAACATAACATAACTAGGAACAGTAGCAGTATGCACTATTAGAGCGAAACTAGCGCATGGGGAGGGAGGTTTGCTAATGGGGGGGGAGGGGGAAGGAAGGTTGTTCATGGAGGGAGGGGGAGGAGGGAGAAATTTTTTATTGATGAGTAAAAACATGAGCATAGGTTCTGGACGTCAACAGTATGAAAACAGTCTATGGGAGCTGTGGAAGACTAAGTAAGTTAAGGGAATGCTTGACCGAATAGCCATGTCTTGAGTCTTTTTTTGAACGTGTTGGGGCAATGTATCAGCCTTAGCTCCGGAGGAAGCAGATTCCACTGTTTGGGGCCTGCTGTGGATAGAGCTCTTTTACTTAAAGATGTTTTCATGGGAGGTGCATGTAGAGTTCCTCTTTGTGCTAATCTTAGCGGTCGGGAAGAGGTGTGAAGCTGAAGAGGGATTCTGAGGTCCAGTGGAGTGTTGTTGAATATGGCTTTGTGGGTGATTGATAGAAGTTTAAACAGGATTCGAGATTTGACTGGGAGCCAGTGGAGCTTCTTTAGAATTGGTGTTATATGATCTCTTTTGTTGGATTTAGTGAGACACCTTGCTGTAGCGTTCTGTAACAGTTGAAGAGGCTTTAGGGTATAGACTGGGAGACCGTGAAGCAGTGAATTACAGTAGTCCATTTTCAAGAAGATGATGGATTGTAACACTGACCTGAAATCGTGAAAATGAAGGAGGGGTCGAAGCCTTTTTAGAACTTGGAGTTTGTAGTAGCACTCTTTAACCGTAGTGTTGATGAAATCAGAAAAGCTCAGATGGTTATCCATGACCACCCCAAGGTTTATGACCCGTGGGGAGAGAACTGGGAGCGGCGTAAGGTGAGAGCTATTCAATGGAAGGTGAGAGCTATGGAAGGGTGCCATCTTGAGTGATCAGGAGGAATTCTGTCTTATCAGTGTTGAGTATCAGGTTAAGGTTAGACAGGAGTTTGTTAATGGAGAGGAGGCAGGAGTTCCAAAAAAGTATGGTCTTTTGAAGTGATTCGGTGATAGGAATAAGGATTTGGACGTCATCTGCATATAAGTAATGGGTTAACTTTAGATTGGAAAGGAGATGACAAAGCGGGAGAAGATAGATATTGAATAACGTAGGGGATAATGAAGAGCCTTGAGGGACCCCTAATGTGGAACTGAACGATGGTGACTTTTTGCTATTTTTTTTTTTGTTTGTTGAAGTCTTTTATTGAGATTTTACAAGACAAAACAGAGGTGGTAATAAAACAGTTGAACAGCGATTGATATTATACAAAAACAAACAGAAGTAAGAAAGGAAGAACCAGCACTCATCCGTACTTTTATATCAGAAAAAAAAACAAAGAGCATGGCTATTGTAAAATCTCCATGGCATCCAACAGAGTATCATTAAGTCGAAGAAATATTACAAGAAGAAAAAAAGGTACTAGTCCGAAAAGGAGGAAAGGAAAGAAGAAAATTTAAGAAATGAAAAGGAAAAGATGAAGAAAGAAAGGAGAAAGAAAAAGGGGGGGGGGGGGGGAAAGAAGAAATGAAGAAAAAGGACTAGAAGTGGGGGAGAAGAAGAAGGATAGACAGGAACAAGAAGATCTTGGTAGCAATCGTTAGTAGACAAGCAAAGGCTAAGCAACATTTACCTTTGGTTTAAGGGTGTAGTGTTAAAAAAAGGTCTAATGATTTCCAGACTTGTGACCAAGCCGCCAATCTTCTGAATTTAATGGCCATTGCCTTTTCGTATTTCACATATAAACAGACAGAATTCCACCATAAATGTTCAGAGAGCAGATCGCTTCATTTCCAGTTTGAAAGAATGTTATGTTGCGCAACAAATGAGAGCAAGGAGACCCGTTGCCAAGACAAAGTTAATAAATGAAAGTGAGATGACCACCATTTAGTTTTCTTTTTCTTCTTACTTTTATAACTTCAATTTCTTAACAATAAATGAAATAATATTTCCTTCATAACCAATGTACAAAAAAAAACTAATAGCAATCGTACCCCTAGATTCATCAAAATGCTACAATTTTGCTTGGATAATGCCCATGATAAGAGAAAAGGGTGTGTCTATGAGAGATTTTACAATTACTGTGCCATGTGCTTCACATAGGTAGTTTCATGGGGTTTGTTAAACATTTCACATCCTGTGATGAGAGCGAGAGAGACTCTTTATAAGGCCTTCATAGTAGTCAACTGTTTATATCACTATAGGAGGGCCAGCTGGAGGTGAGGTGAGGTGAAGTTTTGGTGGTGTTTTAGGGGCCAGTCTTATATCCGGAGTGAGACATACGAAAGCACAAAACACCTCAGTGAAGATTTGATATCATTTGGAGTGAGGAAAGTGCAACAGTACTCCCCCTTCTAGGCCTTCCCCTTACCGGCCTGGGTTTGTCAGGATGAGTCCTGTGGAACTCCACAAGAAGGTCTTTGTCATAAATGTGGTGGGAGGGCTCCCAGGAGTTCTCCGGCCCGAAGCCCTCCCACGACAGGAGATATTCCCAATGACCTTTTCTACAACGGACGTCAAGAACTTCTTTGACCTGGAAGGTGTCTTCGGGTTCAGCAGTGAGTTGGGTAGGAGCAGGAGACAGTCGAGAAGGCCAGGACAAGACTATTGGTTTTAGTAGGGAGACATGGAATGTGTTGTGGATTCCCATTGAGGTAGGCAGTTGAAGTTGATAAGTAACTGCTCCTATTGTTCGGATGATTGGAAATGGTCCAATGAACCTGAGAGCCAATCGCTGTGAAGGCAGACATAATTTAATATGTTTTGTGCTGAGCCAGACTTTCTGGCCTGGTTGGAACAGCGGTGCAGTGCAACAGTGGGCATCAGTAAAATGTTTGGCTTTCTCGGCTGCCTGACCCAGTCTGTGTCCTTGAACTGATTCAGAGATGGCGAATTTGTCTGTACCATGGACTGGGATGCAGACGAGGGTACCGAGAGCGGCACTGGAAGAGGCAAGCATGGATGGCAACTGAATATAAAGGAGAAGGGAGAGATGTCAGTGGCAGAGGCAAGGTGATTATTGTGGTACAACTTGGCCTGGGGCAAGAGGTTGGCCCAGTTGTCTTGTTGATCATTCACGTAGGATCTCAAGAAGGTCTTTAATGAGCGGTTTGTCCTCTCGGCTTGACCGTTCGCCTGAGGGTGATAGGCCGACGTCAAGTTCAGGGTGATGTCAAACTTTGTGCACAGAGACCTCCAGTACTTGGCTGCGAATTGTGGTCCACGATTGGAAATGATCTCCTTGGGTAATCCATGTAGTCGGAATACATGATGCAGGAAGAGTTTTGCCAATTCAGGAGCCGAATGGAGACTCTCTAGTGGAACGATGTGGGCCATTTTTGAAAAGTGGTCGATAATAACCCAAATGACCATGTTGCCCTTTGATGGGGGCATATCGACGATGAAGTCAGTAGAGATGCTTGCCCAGGGTTCGGTGGGGAGCCGGAAGAGGTTGGAGGAGTCTCCAAGGATGGCTAGTCAGAGGTTTTAATGAGCACAGATGGGACAGGAATCCACATAACTGCAGGAGTCCTTAATCATAGTAGGCCACCAGTAATGTCTTCTTAACATCTCAAGGGTCCGAGCCCGGCCGGGATGACCAGCTAACTTTGAGTCATGGGCCCAGCGGAGGACGCGCTCTCGGAGATGGCGTGGGACCACTGTCTTCCCGGCTGGCACCATGTGGGTAACTGCGAGAGTTATACAGGCTGGATCAATGATGTGCTTGGGAGTTTTGGGCGTATCTTCTGGGTCAAAAGAGTGAGAGAGAGCATTCACTTGGGTGTTCTTTGCTGCAGGGCGGTAGTGGAGTTCAAAATTAAAACGTTCAAAGAACAGTGCCCAACGGGCCTGTCTGGGGGTTCAATAGTTGAGCTTCCTTTAAGTGTTCAAGTTTCTTATGATCTGTGAAGATCGTGAATTTATGTTGGGCTCCTTCTAACCAGGGACACCACTCTTGAAGATCCAATTTCACAGCTAAATGTTCACGGTCACCAATCATGTAGTTTAGCTCTGCAGGCGAAAAGTGAGAGTAGAAGGAGCAGGAAACTAAGACCCCCTTGGAGGAATACTGCTCAGGACCACCCCTGCCCCAATGGTGGAGGCGTCGACTTTGACGATGAAGGGACGGTTGGGATCTGGGTGACGTAGACAAGGTCCGGTGCAGAAGGCCTCTTTCAAGGCATGGAAAGCAGATTGAGTCTTGGGGCTCCAAACTTGAAGGTTACTACCCTTCCTAGTCATGGCCGTGAGTGGAGTAGCTAGCGTGGAATAGTTAGCAATTAAGTTTCTGTAATAGTTTGTAAATCCAAGGAATCTCTGTAAGGCACAGAGGCCTACTGGCTGGGGCCAATCTTGAATTCCTTGGAGTTTCTCAGGATCCATGGTGAAACCATGATTGGAGATAATGTAGCCCAGAAATGGAAGACAAGTCTGTTCGAAGATACACTTCTCTAATTTTACGTAGAGATGATTGTCTTAGAGATGTTGGAGGACTGTCTGAACATGTGAGCGGTGGGACTTCAGGTCTTTGGAAAAGATCAGTATATCGTCTAGATATACCATGACAAATGAATAGAGTAGGTCCCGTTCATCAAGTGCTGAAAGACCGCAGGGGCATTACAAAGTCCGAAAGGCATTACTACATACTTGTAGTGGCCGTCCCTAGTGTTGAAAGTGGTCTTCCAGATATCTTCATGTTACCGTCAGAAAAGAGGCCCCAGACAACTGGTCCGAAAAGAAAGACTTTTATTGCATGCAAGACACAGCTGAGAACAATGGCTCAGAAATCTGCGTGCCCCTCCCCTTCAGGAGCTGGCTTTTATACATTCCACATTTCTTATCTTTTACACATGCGTTCTACGCCTTGCTGAGCAAGCATATCCCGGCTGAGGGGCTACTGACCCCCTCCCTAGACACCCTGGAACTTTCGTGAAACTTCTCCCAAGTTCTGCAGGAGAGGCTGCCGGGACTTGCAGTTCTGGAAAGGAATTCACGAGTCTGTAGTAATACTGTCCTGCACATAATACATTCATTGTTCTAATC
The DNA here is from genome assembly GCF_901001135.1 of Rhinatrema bivittatum. Lineage (NCBI taxonomy): Eukaryota > Metazoa > Chordata > Amphibia > Gymnophiona > Rhinatrematidae > Rhinatrema > Rhinatrema bivittatum. The sequence goes on along the minus strand of NC_042618.1, from coordinate 270,577,201 downwards.
TAGCAGACTTGACAGGCAGTGAAAGCTTATCAGAGAATAAGAACAGCAAAGCCAAAAATGAAAACGTGCTGACAGAGAGTTTCTCAATGTCCTAACTACAGCTGTATTGCAGACTGTAAGTAAACCCTTCATGAAGCAGGGAATTCTGGTACATGAAGTCCTGTTTGGCAGGAGTTTCAGGTTGTCCTTTGTCAGTGTGAAGCCTTCAGCCAACTACATTCTGACTGGATCCGCACCAGATTATATGCCCCTCAGAAATCTAACTTTGTAAAGATCTGGGCTCCTTGTAGGTAATCAAAGAGTTCGTTAATGAGTGGCAGAGGGTAGTGATCCTTGCGAGTCACGGTGTTTAGCCCACGGTAGTCAATGCAAAAATGTAAACTGCCATCATTCTTCTTCACGAAGAAGAATTCAGCTCCTGCTGGGGAATTGAAGGGTCTTATGAACCCTTTATTCTGGTTATCCTTAATGTACTCAGACATTGCTTGAGTTTCTGGCAGTGAGAGAGGGTAGGTTCTTCCCTTGGGAGGCGTGGTACCTGGTAGGAGCTCAATAGAGCAATTGAATTTGCGGAGTGGAGGCAGGATATCTGCATTTTGTTTGGAGAACACATCTTGAAAGTCAGAATATGGAACCAGTAACAGGGTAAGGGTTGAAGAGTTCAGAACAGTGACCGCTGGAGACATCTGTATCAGACAGCGGTTCTGGCACTGGGGTCCCCACTGAATTAGCTGCAGGGATTGCAAGTCGAAGTGGGTTCCGTGGACCTCGAGCCAAGGAAGTCCTAGGATTATCGGATGCATTGAACGCTTTAAAATGTACAGGGAGATCTCCTCTTCATGGAGGGTTCCCATGGAGAGGCAGAAGGCCACGGTGCGATGAGTGATGCATCTGGGAAGGTGCTCTCCCTGGATGGATGCGATGCAAAGGGGCACCTCCAGAGGCTAAAGAGGAATCTGGAGCAGTGTGACGATATCGTCCAGAATGAAGTTACCACTTGCGCCAGTATCCACGAGTGCAGTTGTGGCAAAGAGCGTGACTCCATAGTAAGGGACAACGGAAGCAGCAATTTAGGGCCAGTAAAAGTAGCGCCCAAGCTCAGGACCCCCGCTGAGCTCAGGCTCTGAAGTTTCCTGGATGTACAGGGCAGGATTGTCGGAGGTGTCCGGAACCACCACAGTATAGGCATTGGGCAAAGGCCTTCCTTCTTGCAATGAAGACGCTCCTCAAGAGACAAGCGCCCATGATTGATCTGCATCGGCTCCTCTGATGATGGTGGAGGTGCCAGTAAGGCCTTCAACTGGGGATTCGTAGCATGGACTGGGCATGAGGCCAGTGTCCGGGAGACCATTACCTCCTGGTATCATTGATGTAGGCAATGGTCAATCTTGCCAACCAGGGAAATCAGGTCATCCAGAGAGGTGGGAATCTCATGAGCAGACAGCTCATCCTTGAGGGCAGGAGATAAGCTGTCCAGATGGACTGCCCTAAGGCAGTCCTCTTGCCACCCCAGTTCTGTGGCTAATACAAGCCTTGACGAAGGTGAAGAAGTTGATGACCCGCCACCGCCTGTCGGCTGGGGTCTTCGAAGATCCACTTAAAAACAGTCATGAAGTGGGAGAGGTGATGGAGAACATCATCTGAATGCTCACAGAGTGGGGAAGCCCATGCCAGGGCTGATGTTATTCTACCCAGGGGTCCAAACCAGACGATGTTTTCTCTATTTGTGTCATAAGGTCGTATGGCATCCTGGCATCTCTCCCAAAATGTAAAAAGAATGGTGAGTAGCCTGTTGAACTATGAATGCAATTATTGTATGTGTTGCGCTGGTGGTGGACCCTTGGCCCGAGGTAGGGTTGATGCTACCCATAGGGCAAGCCCAATGGGTCCCTACCATTGGGAGGCAGAATAGACTGGGAGACGGAGGCCAACTGGAGCTTCACCAATACCAGTCCTCATTCCCTGCAGGTTCAGCCCTTGGGTACCGGGGCCAGCTGGTCTTAGGTGGTCCTCTGTCAGATGAATCCCAGTGGATGTTTGGAGTAGGCAGCCAGGGACCAGCAGAGGTATTAGAGGGACCTGGACAGGTCCAGATGAGGCAGGGATCCAGAGGCCCAGGTGGCAATGACGGACCAGAGTGCAAGGATAGATGATGCCTGGGAAGTAGAAGGCTGAAGCCTAACAAGGCCAAGTCCAAAGAGATACCAGAGATGAGGTCAGGAACAGGCTGGAGTCGGGGCAAGTGGCAGTGCTAGGCAAGGTGCAGCGGAGCAAAGGTCAAAGCCAGTAATCAGTCCTGAGAGTGATCCAATGAAGCAAAGGTCAAAGCCAGTTATCAGACCTGATCGTGGTCCAATGAAGCAAGGGTCAAAGCCAGTAATCAGTCCTGAGCATGGTCCAATGAAGCAAGGGTCAAAGCCAGTAATCAGTCCAAGGCAGAGGCTAGGTAGGAACCAGTAACGGAGTCAGGAACAGGAACCAGGACCGAAGTCAGGAACAGGAACGGACAATAGAGCACACGACTAGCGTGGAGACCTGTTGCCAAGACAAGGAGTGAGTAGCGGGCCTTGCCTTAAATAGCGGGGCCTGATGATGTCCTCATCCGGGGCTGTGGGTTAGTTTCCCACTGCGGCCCCTTTAAAGGCTGACAGGACATGCTCGCACATGCCTAGAAAGAGGCAGGATGCTAGATGTCGGCGTCTCCCCACAGCACACGTGGGGAAACCTGCCGGGAGCTGGAGGGGTCCGCGGAGCAACCAGGAGCACTGGAGGAGGCAGCGGGGGTGCAGGAGCACAGGTGGCTGCCCACTGCCACCAGTGAGGATGGGCCAGATCCTGGAGCTGGGCACAAGAGGTGAGTCGGGCCCAGTCACAGGCCTGCCATGGCTGGGGCATGCAACAGTATGCCATTACTAACTCAAGAAGAAATTCTGCCCACTTCCTCTTCTTTTGTTCTGATAACATGCAAAGCATTTTAAGTATGATTCAATGAAATCTCTCACATTGAGTGTTTCCTTCTGGGTGGTATGGTGTGTTTCTACTCTTATTCATGATATAATATTTCCACACTTTTTTATTAAGCCAATTCAAAATTAAGCCCCTGAACTGAATGTAAGCGACCGGGGCAACTGTAATGGTTTATACGTTTGTGAACTATGGCTTATGTGGTGGTTAATGCTGTCTGATTTTTAGTGGGTACGGCAATCATGAACCTGGTGAATATCAGTCAGTACTAGTATATTACGCATTCCATTAGTGCTTGGTTCTGATATTGTTTAGTCCATACCTAGGACATCTAATGTATATGTAGACCTGAAATAGATGATTTCAGCTCTTTCGCGATAATAGATCCCTTGCAAATGTACTCCTTTCACATTTCATTATCCATTGTTTAACATCCATGACCATATTCGGCCAATAATAAAGCATCCTAAGACTTTTTAGTGTCGTTTCATCCCCTGGGTGGCCTGAATGGTCATGTTTCAACAGACTGCTTGTGCTTGAATAGTTTCTGGCATTATAAGTTGGAAACTACCCTGAAAATCTCTTGGTTCTTGAAAATATCTGTACCAAAGATCATGCTTATACACGTCATTGGCCCAAACAACTTTTTCTGAGTTCCAGTGCAGTTGTGTTATCTGATGTTTAGATACAAGTACCAAGTTTAATCAGGATCCTGTTGTTGCAACTGGCATAAGGTATCTGTTGAATAGTCGTCAAATGATTATGGCATTTTTTGTTGTATTAAATAAACTACAAAGGGATGAGGAATGAAGCACAAAGCACACTTTATTATCAAGGCAAAGACCAGTATGCTGTGAAGTATATTTGAAAGGTCTGTAAAAAGAACCGCAGTTGAATAATTGTATAAATCAAAGATTTTAATCCAAATAAAGGCTGAAAATTATTCACAAATCTGTTCCCCCACAACTCTGTCCCCTGATTTGGGACTGTGTTCACCAAGGCTGCATTGGGAGGGTTGGATTACAGTGAAATTGTAAACAGGTATCGAAATGATCAAAGTAAAAGTGAAATATAGTATCTAGAATAATAGTACTTAAATAATTTTTCACAGACCGAAACAATGGCAAGCAGCAGAGGAGATACATACCCCATCTGTACAGAGTCACGTCATTTTTATGCTCAAAACAGCAAGAATGAGAACTGTAAACAATTGGAAAGAGATTGATAATTTTCCGCATTCAGTCGGCATGCATGCTCACATAAGGGGACGGGGCATATCTTAATCAAGAGTTAATTACATTTGATAATGATATATTTAAAAGGAAGAGAAATAAAAATGCAGAGTATTGTAAGATCAGGTTTTAGCGAAATTGCACAAAAGTAGAGCCCATGGAAGGACAAGGGGCAAATAGCAAAAAGGATATATATCTATTTTGTGAAAAAAGCCAGGAAAAAATAATGGAAACTATTCTAAAGATCAAAATCATAGAGCATATAGAAAGACATGGTTTAATGGAATACACTCAACATGGATTTACCCAAGGGAAGTCTTGCCTAACAAATCTGCTTCATTTTTTTGAAGGGGTTAATAAACATGTGGGTAAAGATAAACTGGTAGATGTAGTGTATTTAGATTTTCAGAAGATGTTTGACAAAGTGTTGTAAACTGTGAGGTTTGGGTGGACCCTTGGACACTGTGGCAGCTGACCACGCCCATGGGGGGAAATCCCATAAAGGGCCACAGGTCAGGCTTAGCTTAGGACACACAAACACAGAGTTTGATCTTTTATTAGACCGTGTAAGGAAGCCACCAGAGGTGGCAGTAGTGAGCAGCTGGAATAGCCCGGCAGGGCTGGTATCCATCAGGTGCTGGAACAGCGACTCCTCCGGTAGCAGTGCTGCAGTGGAAAGAACTGAGAGAATGAGTACAGTGGAGAATATACAAGACCCCAGTATGGAGATCCCCAAGGTAGGGAGAGCAGACCCTTGAGGAGCGAGTATCTGAACCCTGAGAGCTGGGAGGCTTGCAGATGATGTTCTCACGCCACGGTTCCACGAAGATGGCACTGGGGCTGGAACAGAGGCAGGCCCTCAAGGAGTGAGTGCCTGGTTCCATGGAACAGCTCTGAGGTGAAGATGGTAGTACTCACTGATCTTGAAGATTAGCAAATGCTTCCAGGCAGAAGAGAAGGTAGGGGTAGGCAGAGAGTCAGGGAACATGGGCCCTCGAGGAGTGAGTACCAGTTTCCTGATAGTGACCTGGAAAGCAAGTGAGGCCCCCGAGGAGCGGGTACCCCGTTAGCGTTAGAGAGTCCAATAGAGATTGGAGAGGCAGAATAACTGGGTACGGAGAGCGAATCCCATCCGTAGGATTCCCGTAGGATTACCCTTGCTAACTCAAGCAAACATTGTAGGCTTTAAATATCTGGGCAGAATGATGTCATCACGGGGGGACGTCCCGGAGGTTCGCACCAAGTAGGAAATAAGAAGAAGGGCTGTGCGGCACGCGCACCCTATGGTACAAGCGGAGCAAGGCGGGAGGCAGCACCCAAGCCGGTCCGGGGACGCCGGAGAGGAAGGCAGGCAGACGCCATGGCAGCCAGGCGTCCATCCGTAGCATGAGGAGGAGCAAACAAAGAGAGGTAGGCGGAGTGAAGCCGTCGGAAAGGGATGGTTGCAACAGAAAGTCTCTCATGAGAGGCTTCTAAGAAAATTAAAATGTCATGGGATAGGAGGCGATGTCCTTTCATGGATTACAAACTGGTTAAAAGACAGGAGTATGATTAAATGGTCAATTTTCTCAGTGGAAAAGGGTAAAGAGTGGAATGCCTCAGGGATCTGTACTTGAACTGGTGCTTTTCAATATATTTATAAATGATCTGGAAAGGAATACGACGAGTGAGGTTATCAAATTTACAGATGATACAAACTTATTCAGAATAGTTAAATCACAAGCAGATTGTGATACATTACGGGAGGACCTTGCAAGACTGGAAGATTGGGCTTCCAAATGGCAGATGAAATTTAATGTGGACAATGTTGGGATCCTGCCTGTGGCTGCCCCGCAGGCAGTCACCTACCTTCCACAGAAGGCTGCCACCGTGTTTGCGTGGCCCGGAGGCCACTGCTGTCCCGTTGTCTCCTTTCTTCTTTGTGGCTGGAGCTGCCGCCAGGGGTCCTTCCTCATCGCAGCATGAAGCCGCCATTGCCGCTGCCTGTCTCCATCCTCTTCGTGGCAGGAAGCCACTTTTTGTTGGGCCTCCCACGCAGCAGAGATGCCGCTGCACTCTCTTGCTCCCCGGGCATCCCATAGGCGCGGGCATGCACCTCACCTGCTCTCTTAAAGGGCCAGCAGTGGGAAAAGCCCCATGGCCCTCTGCAATGATGTCATCACTCTTCGTCGGACCAGCCCTATAAAAGGACCCAGCCTCAGTTCTTCAGGGCCTTCGGATCCAGTCTTCACAGCATTTGTGGTCTTCTTCCTGATCCAGGTCCTCCGTGGTCTTCCTGTGCCTTGATGGATCTTTGTTCCATGTTCTTCGTGTTCCTGAACTTCTTCATCTTGATGTTCCTGGTCTCGTCCTTCGTCGGAGCTCTTTTGTCACTTGTCTCATGTTCCTGCTGTTCCAGATTCCAGTTCTCCTGATGTCCTGATGTCCAAATATTTTTCGCCATGTCTTCAGTCTAGCCTTGCTCCTGCTCTGACCGTGCTTGTACCCGCTCACCTCTCACGGTGTGTCTTGGGGCTCCTCCCTGAGCCGCGCCGTGATCCAAGGGCTCACAACCCCATTGAGATAGGACCGCGCCTCCGCGTTCCTAACAGACAAGTGCAAGTTGTTGCATATAGGGAAATATTACCCTTGCTGTAGTTACATGATGTTAGGTTCCATATTAGGGGCTACAACCCAGGAAAAAGATTTCGGCATCATAGCGGATAATACCTTTAAATCGTTGGCTCAGAGTGCTGCAGCAGTCAAAAAAGCAAACAGAATGTTAGGAATTATTAGGAAGGGAACGGTTAATAAAATGGAAAATGTCATAATGCCTCTCTATTGCTCCATGGTGAGACCTCACCTTGAATACTGTGTACAATTCTGGTCACTGCATCTCAAAAAAGATATAGTTGCAATGGCGAAGGTACACAGAAGGGAAACCAAAATGATAAAGGGAATGGAACAACTCTCTTCTGAGGAAAGGCTGAAGAGTTTAGGGCTGTTCAGCTTGGAGAAGAGACGGCTGAGGGGGGATATGATAGAGGTCTTTAAAATCATGAGAGGTCTTGAATGAGTAGATGTGAATTGGTTATTTACACTTTCGGATAATAGAAGTGTTGCGCTGGAGGTGGACTCTTGGCCTGGCGCAGGATTGGTACAGCCCTGTAAGAGTTCCCAGAGGGCGTCTGCCTCCAGGAGGTGGGGCACACGAGGAGACAGAGGCTAGCTGGAACTTCACCAATAACAGTCCGGGGGCTCCGTGGGTTGAGCCCTTGGATTCCCGTATTGCCTGGGTTTAGGTGGGCCTCTGAGGGTCTCCCGGAGAGGTAGCGGAGCGGTGTGCCCACCAAGAGCAAGGGTGCGTGGCTAGTGGAGAACATATGAGCTAGACCGGAACGGAATGTACCAGAGACCACTGGAATGAGACAGGAACTGAATGTCCTCTGGTCAGGATAGGCAGCACCTAGTGGTCTAGCTTGTGGAAGGCCGCAGGCAGTGTCAGAGCAGGCAGATCTGGTGGTCACAAGAGAAGGAAAGAGAGTGTCCGAGTGGAGCGCTAGGGTCAAAGCCAGGGTATCTGTCTGAGGGTGGTCAGCCAAATAAAGGTCAGTTCCAGGTATCAGTCTGAGCTTGGTCAGTGGAAAGCAGAGGTCAGGTCCAGGTATCAGTCCGAGTGTGGTCAGTAGCAAGCAGAGGTCAGATCCAGGCAATGGTCCAAACATGATCAGAGGCAAGCCAAGGTCAGTACCGTGTATCAGTCTGAGAAGGTACAACCTGGGTAGCGGAACGCAGATGCTGGAACACAGGAAGGACCACGGGAAAACAGGGATGCAGGAGCATTGGAAGACACAGGAACACAGAAACGCAGGATCACTGGAACAAGCACTGGAACAAGGAACGCAGGAACACTGGAACAAGCACAGGAACAAGGAATGCAGGAACACACAATGGCAACTAGCTTCACACAAGTGTGATGACCCGTTTGCCAAGGCGAAGAACTGAGGGAAGGCCCTTGCCTTATATAGGGCGCTTACGTGATGTCATCGGGAGGCATCTGGCCTGAGGTTCCCACCTTGGGCCCTTTAAAAGAGGGAGTGCCGGCCACGCGCGTGCCTAGGGGCAGGGCTGAGGACGCCGAGGATGCATAGCCCCTGCGGGAGCTCTGTAGAGAGGCCTATGATGATGGAGGCGTTCGGGGCAGGTGCTGAAGACGCTGAGAGCTGGCTGCAGCAGCTAGGGAGGATGGAGTGGAGCCCATGGAGGAAAGCCTGAGGTGAGCAAGTCCGGTCGTGGCACCTGCACGGCCGGGACGCGCAACAATGGTCTCTGCTATTACTGGCATCAGTAGCATGGGATGTTCTTGATGTTTGGGTACTTGCCAGGTTCTTGTGGCCTGGTTTGCCCTCTGTTGCAAACAGGATGCTGGGCTTGATGGACCCTTGGTCTGACCCAGCATGGCAATTTCTTATGTTCTTATGTTCTTAAACCAGTTAGCCTTTCTATCAGTGTGTCAAAGGTTTACTGGTATTTCATTGACCATTGAAAAGATTTCAGTTTTATGTTTTTCTTGGTCTTTCCCATCAGTTGGTGTGGAGACGAAGTGATTTGTGTGAAACTTGGTCGAAACTGTTGCGGGAAGTCTCTGTTTAGTGGACCCTTGGGCCGACCTGGAAGAGACTGGAATAAGGTGTTCTAATGTCTCTCAATATGAGCAGGTCAGGAGGCGGATATCCAGCAGGACGTAGACGATACTCTTCACCCTGGAAGCTGGTGCTCCCCAGGAAGGAGCCCGCAGGAGTTCAACCGCTGGGACTTAGGTGGCTTCACCCTTGGAAGCCGAAGCCCCCCCGGGAGGATCCCGTAGGGGTCCGGCCGCTGGGACTTAGGCGGGTAGTGGATCAGGATGGGTAAATGGAACCAGACTAGGACAGTAGCAATACTGTAACTGGGTTCGAGTTCTGGAACCAGGCAGGAGCTGAAGCAAGACAGGTACTGGAACCGGACTGGAACTGAAGCAAGACAGGTACTGGAACCGGACTGGAACTAAGGCGAGACTCAGAAACTGGAACCAGGCAGGAACTGTGGCGGAGACCGGAGCCCCTCCGGGAGGAGCCCATAGGTGCCCGGCCACAGTAGCAAACAGGCAATGTAGCAGAAGACAGGAACTGTAGCAGGTAGGCAGGCAGGCAGGCACTGTAACAGGTAGGCATGCAGGCATTCACTGTAGCAGGCAGGCAATGTAGAACCCCTCGGGGCCTGGAGCAACTAGGGACCGTGGTGGAACCCAGTTGCAAGGCCCCAAGTAGAAGCAGATGCCGGGGTTAAATCCCCCACGGCATCTGACGTCGTCGAAGAGGGTGGAGTGTCACGCGGCGGGCTATTTCAGCCCCTTCCTGCGCGCGTACGCCTCTAGAGGAGGGGCGCTCCCGGGGAGGCCTCCGCGGAAACGCCGCCGACATCTGCGCCGCCGAGACCGAAGAAGGGAAGGTAAGGCCCCGGTCGCGACCAGGACAATAACAGAAATATCTATAATAGCTGAAAAATTCCATAAACCTATGGACTTCAGTTATGGTCTTAGGAGACTACCAATTTTTTAATGCATTGATATTATCTGAGTCCACCGTGACTACCTCCTTAGAAACAATATCGCCGAGGTACTTTCTGAAGAGGCTGAAGAGGTTAGGGCTGTTCAGCTTGGAGAAGAGATGGCTGAGGGGAGATATGATACAGGTCTTTAAGATCATGAGAGGTCTTGAATGAGTAGATGTGAATACGTTATTTACACTTTCAGATAATAGAAGGACTAGGGGGCATTCCATGAAGTTAGCAAGTAGCACATTTAAGACTAATCGGAGAAAATTATTTTTCACTCAACGCACAATTAAGCTCTGGAATTTGTTGCCAGAGGATGTGGTTAGTGCAGTTTGTGTAGCTGAGTTCAAAAACGTTTTGGATAAGTTCTTGGAGGAGAAGTCCATTAACGGCTTTTAATCAAGTTTACTTAGGGAATATCCACTGCTATTAATTGCATCAGTAGCATGGGATCTTCTTGGTGTTTGGGTAATTGCCAGGTTCTTGTGGCCTGGTTTTGCATCTGTTGGAAATAGGATGCTGGGCTTGATGGACCCTTGGTGTGACCCAGCATGGCAATTTCTTATGTTCTTATGAAAAAGTAATTTGCACTTGGTTGGCTTTAATCTTAGACCACTCTCAGCGAACATTTTGAAGACATTATCCAACCATTCCAGATGAGTATTGAAATCTCTGGAAAATACAAGGATGTCATCCAAATAAAGGAGCAGTAATTCAAACAGATAATCATTTAAGACCAGTTCCAGAAGCCTTTGGAATGTAGCAAAAGCATTGTATTAGCCAAATGGCATATGTGTTCATTTGTACAGGCTAGAGGGTGTTGTCACTGCAGTCTTCTCTCTATCCTGTTTCTCCATGGCTCCCTGGAAGTATCTGGATATTAGATCAAGAGAGGAGAACAATGTAGCTTGGCTTAGTGCATCCAGAGACTCATCTATATGCAGCAGCAGATAGGCATCTTTTGTAGTGACTTGATTAAATCTAATTGACCCATCTTTTTTTGTACATTATGACTGTTGGTGAAGCCCAGGGACTCTTACTCTCTTTTAACTCCCTTTTAATATTCCTTGCACAACTAACTCATGGATGTGATGTTTAAACTCCTCGTAGACATGTGGTGAAACGCTATGGTAGCATTGTTTGATTGGCGCAGTATCCCCTGTATGTATGATATGTTTTACTATATCTGTGTAACCTATATCCATATCAAAGGTGGAAAATATACTTTGGTGTTTCATCAATAATTGTTGCAATTTTGTTTGTTGTTCTGCTGTTAGGCGATCCCAGTGCACCTTCACTAGTATTATCAAAGTAGCATCTTTTGGTGTAGCACTGGTTTATATGTTCCATTATTGGACTTTCATTACATTTCCTTCCACCTGGAATGAGATCAAGGTCATTGCATGTATCTTGATGGCTCTTATTACCTCTGCAGTCCATGATCTAGGAGTGAATTGTATGGTCTGCTGTCCAGCATTAATCAACCTGACCAATACCTTGTCTTTTCTGGGAGTTAACAAAGTGTTTGCCACTAGCACACTTGGAGAGAGGCTCGCCAGGTACATATTTGTGATTACAACCTTATCCATTGCAGTCTGCTGTAAGCACATACAAATGCCTACTCTCCCATCCTCAGACTTTTCCCTCATCAGTCCCAATTCTTCTTTCCACACCTGAGCCATTCTCCCTCTCTCCTGCTCTCATTCTCACTCCCTCCCTCACCCAATCAGAGTCCCTGTTCTCCCCCTCAATCCCCAAATTTCTACTCACCCACTTAATCCCACATCCTTCCCACTCTCCTTCAGACATCTCTTTCTCCCTCCATGCCTATTCCTCAGGCCCTTCTAGCAAAATCCCTGTTCTCCACTCAGAACTGCACTGAGTGGTCTCTCTCATCCTCTGCCCACCTCTGTTCTCATTCTCTGGCCCAGGCTGCCCAGTTTTTCTTGTCCAGCATAGCCCTCTGATATTTTTTTCCCAGGCAGAGGAGGCATTGACTAGCTTACCTGGCTGCTGCCAGGGTTTCAATTGTCCTCCTCAGCTTAGTTTGGTTGGTCAGGGGGAGTGGGGGTATGGGGTTGAGTTTCCTTCTTGGCACATGGCACTCTTGCTCCATTCCTCCTCAAGTGTGTATGTATCATATAGCATGAGCTTCTCTGTGCACTCGAGGATTTCCAGGCAGATCATGCTCCCACAGTTGAGGCATCATTGCTGAACTGGGAGTGGGGCACTGAGAGGAGAGAATTGTTTCAGCAGCTGTCATTTAGCACTGCATATCCTGATGGCTGCCTTTCACCATCGGGCAGGTTGGCCCCATGAATTCTGAAATGCTGGCTCTTGCTACTGCCCCTGGGACCATGGTGTTCTAGGCAGTCACCTAATGTTCCCATCAGCCCTAGTTTTATCACCTGCCAGACTTGAGAAAAAACACAAAGAAAAAAATGTAAAGGAAATAGGTCAAGACTGGGGATTCACTGAATTCCTTGAAGGCCTTGACTGCACGCCACTGAAAAACAGCATAACAAAACACAGGGACAGTAACTTTAAAACAAGTGTGCGGGCACCCATATACGCATATATGGGCACGCGAGCGCACATAAACTGGAATTTTAAATCATGCATGCCATTGTATGCATATGATTTAAAATACACCTACCACACATATGTGTGCTTCTAATTTTAAGCCATTACTCAAGGAAATGTACATCACTTATTTTCCTTATGACTTTGTTGGCTTTGATGTGCTCAGATAAGTGGATTTATAAACATGGTCATATGAGGGACATTCCCAGTTTTACCAAATAGTCCACCAATTTGCCCAGCTTATCTCGAGGTCATTCAGAACCCCCTGGTACTTCAACCTGCACTCCCCCCAGTTGACCCCGATCCCTCACCCTGTTTTGTTGGGCCTAAGAAGTGATTTCTGCAGACTTTCACCTCATCAAGAGCTGCAGTAAATATACATGGCTAACAAGGCACCATGCACTGCGGCCTCCAGTTTTAAAATATTGATTTACGCGTATAACTTTTGGCCTCGCTCAGGAATGCCTATGCCCTGCCCCTTTTCAGCCCCCCTTTTTTTTGTTCGTGCATGTGTATATATACATGTAATTAGCAGTTTTTAAAATCCGTGTTGCTCATGTGTGGCCCACATGCATACATGGACCTTTTAGTGCGAGCACACTTTTAAAATGTGGCCCCAACTGTGAGAAAGGAAAGTGCTCCCATGTATGCCCTTTATTAGAAAAGCCAGATTAATGAATATTTCAGCCTGATTCCAATGCTCTAGTCTAACTTTTCAACTGAGAATCTCAGTAGGTATTAGATAAACCTGTAACTTTTAGAGTTCAAACAAGGAAATCTCCTATTGAACTAAAGAAGGTAATTCCCTTAGAAATATTCAATTTCCTTTCCTTATCAGACTATTGTCATGAGGTTGAAACAATGGTATGCATATACTTTATGCAAGCTAGTAAAACAATATATTTGAATGATTGATCTGTCCTACTTAAAGAGAGGAGAAAGGACGCTTGCACTTCTCTAACTGAATGATTTATGAGTTTACTAGTGAATAGGTGAGTCAGTTCTCATCTGCATAAAAAGAAAAAGCTTGTTGTCAAGAATCCAACTTGGATAGGTTTCCTCCCTATTGCTCTTGTGGATGCTCTGTCAGACCTGCCAGACCTGCCAATCTCTGTCCACAAAACTATAATTTATTCAGCAAGAATTTGAGAAGCTGTCAAAAGTTAAAATCTGTCTATAACATAGACTTCACTTTGAGAAGGTTGTTATATGTGGATTCAGTAAATATGACATTAAATCTGGATATAGCTAACTTTTTAATTGACAGTTCTGCTGGTATTTATTTTGGTGAAGCTTAGGTTGACCATTGAGTAGCACTATATTACTTGTGTATCCCAGGAGTTTAATGAAATCTACTAACCTTCCCTACAGAGTACAAAGATAGCATTTTTGCTCTGTCTCCTAGGTATCTCAAAAATAGGGCTCAATTTAAACTTTCATGTTATGTACCCTGTGTGTGATTAAAACATGTGTACCTCTACCTATGTATGATAAATTAAGAAGCAACTAATTTACATTTTTTTTGTTGAATGAAAATTATTTTATGCATGATTGTATGGTATGAATATTTAAATATTTGATATGTGTGATGTTAATGCTACTTTTCTATATATTTTTGCACTGCATACAAGAATACAGGAGTGGCAACGGCAACAGGGCATTCTTCCTCCTATTATTTGCGGCACTAAAAGGTGCGCGTCCTCCTCTTTCCTGGTGGCAATCTCTCACAAGCACTACTTAGTCTGAGTGGCATTATTCCCTTCCACCTGCTCCCTCAAAGGCATAGGGGCAGGCTTGTGAGAATTTTAGAATACAGTGCTCTGAATTTCTCCAGCTTGCAAGTCCTCCATTTTTAAGGGGGATGATCTAACAAAGTGCTGCCTCTCAGACTAAGCAATGTGTGTGAGAAAGTGTCATTGGAACAGAGGAGGAAACAGTCCTTTTAGCCTGGTGCCCCTAAGCAGCTGCCTGTTTCACTAGGGCCTTATTCATCAAAGTATTTTCCCATCGGCAGAGAATGGGAGAAAGGCCTTAGTGAATCAGGCAGCTAGTGAGAAATAGGAGCCTGAATGCACATTGGAATTCACTTCTGTATAAAATGTCACCTATGTCCAAGTATGTGCACTGCTATGATAATTTAGAAAATGAATAGCTGGTTGGTTGATGGAGCTTTCCCAAACATGTCACAAGGGAGCTTAGAAAGGGAAAGTTGAAGGGCAAAACCCCCCAAAGTAGTTGCATATTTTTTTTAAGGTGAAAAATTGCAAACTGCATAAACTACTACATAAATCCTAACCATGTATTATTTTGATTATTATCACTATCCTTTGTAATGATTTTGAACATGTGTTTTAAGGGACTGAATGAATTCAGAAACAGGGCAGACATTTCTGGCAGAAAAAAAATAATTCTATCCTAGGATAAAAAAAACAACAACATTTTTTGTAGTCTTTTTTTTCTTGGAATAGTTTTAAAATATCTATTCTGTTCCCATACTGTTTCCCATATCTAATTAGTTTATTACACTATCATCTAGTTTCATTATGCATTATCCTGTGATATGTGGAATCACCCTTTGTAACAACTGAAACATCTAGAATAGAGCAGAGAAAGCACACTGAGAATACTCAGACTGATATAAGCATAACATGAAGGCAGAAATTAAAAAACACTTGGCCACACTAGAGTAAAAAAACAACCTCTTTTGAATTTCCTCAAAAACACATGTGCCCCATTCATACTATTGATGGCAGAAAAAGGCCGAATGGTCCATCTAGTCTGCTTCCTATGGTAGCAATTGTTGCTCAATGCTAGCTACCCCATGTTTCTGTTAAGGGAAGTAAATGCCGTTCCGTGAAGTTTACCCCCAAGCCTTATATATTAACAAAGCAATATTTTTACTGGATGAGGAGCCTTCTTGAAAATTCAGACAATGCTGCTTGACGAGCTTTTCTTTTGGCCATACAAGCAGTCCTATTCTTTTTCTCTTAGGTCTGCATATCAGTATCCCAGACTGTAAAAGTAAAGACCGTTTTCCCTGCACACCATCAAAGTGGAAAGCAATGTCAAAGCAGAGAGCAGTTGCATCCAAAGCATTAAGGCTTATTGATTAAGGGTAGTAATCCCCATTACTATTTTCGTTAACAGATAACAGATACTGTTCTTAGGGGTTTGACAGTGGCCAAAGCTATTTGCTGGTCCTTTTAGATTTATCAGCCGCATTTGATACAATAGATCATAACATACCCCTCACCAGACTACAAGAAATAGGTCTGACAGATATAACACCAGTGGCGTAGCCAGAATTGATTTTTTGGGTGGGCACAAGGTTAACATGGGTGGGCTGTAGGCATGCAGGTCTACTAGTTGTTTTTTTACTGATAAATAATGCCAAATTATGCAGCATAGCATTCACATCTACGCCTAAGTATGAGGTT
Source organism: Rhinatrema bivittatum (assembly GCF_901001135.1). Classification (NCBI taxonomy): domain Eukaryota; kingdom Metazoa; phylum Chordata; class Amphibia; order Gymnophiona; family Rhinatrematidae; genus Rhinatrema; species Rhinatrema bivittatum. Next base: position 270,561,411 of record NC_042618.1, on the reverse strand, counting down.
TACTTAATGATACAAACATAATTCATGGTGATTTGTGGTACTTTATACACGGCTCCTACCTGTCCATAAATTTTGAGAGAGCGGTTGTGTTGCTTATATTTAAATTGCTAACATCTCAAAATATAGATATATATTTTTACCTTTGTTGTCTGATCTTTGTATTTTTCTAATCAGTTGGTCCTGGTCTCTTTTTCCCATTTTTTCCCTTATAGCTCATTTCCTAATTCCTTTTCAGTGTCTTTCTTCTATTACTGTCTTCTTCCCTTCCACACACACACACACACACATACACGCTTTCTCTCACAGACTCCCTCTCACACACTCAAGCTGTCACTCTCATATGCTCTCCCCCCCCCCCCCAAGCTCACATTCAAGTTCTCACTTTCTCACCCCTCCCCAGGCTTATATTCTTATGCACACACAGACGCACATCCAGGCACCCATTCTCACCCACACACATAAACCCAGACTCCCATTCTCACCCACAAACCCATGCTCCCAGTCTCACCCACACATATTCAAGCTCCCATTCTCATCCATACATATACACATTTAAGGTACTATTCTCACCCACACATACACACATTCAAGCACCCATTCTTATCCACATATTCAAGCTCCCATTCTCACCCACCCACAAACCCAGGCTCCCATTCTCAACCACACATACACACATTCGAGCTCCCGTTCACCCACATATTCAAGCTTCCATTCTCACCCACATACACACCAAGGCTCCAGTTTTCACCCACACACACTCCCATTCTCATCCACACATACACATTCAAGCACATGCACAGCTTCCGCTTTCTCCCCCAGAGCAGGAAGATCAGCTGCCTCTCCTGCTGCCACCAGACTCCTGCTATCTTCGGGCGTCCGAACTTCCAGTCGGGGGGGGGGGGGGGGGAGCGGAAGCGCAGCGCACAACGTCCGCTTCCTCCCTCCCCCCTTCCCCCCCAAGCAGGAAGATCGGCGGGTAGTACGGCCCGACGCCCGAAGATAGCAGGAGGCCGGTGGCAGCAGGAGAGGCAGCTGATCTTCCTGCTTTGGGGGAGAAAGCGGAAACTCTGCGCGGCGCTTCCGCTCCCCCAAACAGGAAATTTGGCGGGCCATTTGGTCCGAAGATAGCAGGAGAACGGGTGGCAGCAGGAGAGGCAGCTGATCTTCCTGCATTGGGGGGAGGAAGCGGAAGCTGCGCGTGGCGCTTCCGCTCCCCCTCCCCCCCCCCCGAACAGGAAGACCGGTTGGCCATACGCCCGCAGCAGCGCTTCCCCGTGTGCCGTGATGGCGCGCGAGGCGTGGGTTCTCTTGTTCGCTGTCGTGGGGATGGGATCCCGCGACAGCCTTGCAGTTCCGGTGCCAGTTGGGTGGGCCTGGGTCTAAGTTGGGTGGGCACCTGCCCACCCAGGCCCACCCGTGGCTACGCCACTGTATAACACTAAAATGGTTTGCTTCCTTTTTAAACAGCAGAACCTTCGCAGTTAAAATTAAAAATAGTATATCTGAAAATTTAAAATTAACAATGGGAGTTCCACAAGGTTCAGCATTATCGGCCACACTTTTAAAATGTATTTATTTCCCTTGTGCCATCTGCTTACTGGCCTCGGCTTAATACATTTTATATATGCCGATGACATTGAGATTTTATTTCCAATAGAGAATACCTTAAACTGAACTTGTAAATTAGCTGAGATGTACTTGAAGATAATTGGACAACTTTTAGCTAAAAAGAAAAGTGATTTTAAATTTAGATAAATCCATTTTTAATATTTTAGAAAGAAAAAATACGAACATAGAACAAAAAGTAATTACTTTTAATGATAACTTAAGTTTTAAATTAGCTGATACTACAAGGAATTTAGGTCTTTTTATAGATACAGAGTTAAATATGAAATTTCACTTTGCTAAAAAAGTAACAGAAGGATTTTCGAAATTAATGATGTCAAGATGTTTGAGACCTCTACTTTCTCGAGATAACTTTAGATCCGTATTGCAAGCTATGTTATTCACAGGAATTGATTACTGAAAGTAAAATGTGAGCCTGACTTCAGTGCCGGGAAAAATAGTGGAAACTATTCTCAATGGTCAATTTTCTCAGTGGAAAAGGGTAAACAGTGGAGTGCCTCAGGGATCTGTACTTGGACCGGTGCTTTTCAATATATATATCTAAATGATGTGGAAAGGAATACGATGAATAGGTTATCAAATTTGCGGATGGTACAAAATTAATCAGAGTAGTTAAATCACAAGTGGATTGTGATACATTACAGGAGGACCTTGCAAAACTGGAAGATTGGGCATCCAAATGGCAGATGAAATTTAATGTGGACAAGTGCAAGGTGTTGCATATAGGGAAAAATAACCCTTGCTGTAGTTACACAATATTAGGTTTCATATTAGGAGCTACCACCCAGGAAAAGGATCTAGGCATCATAGTGGATAATACTTTAAAATCATTGGCTCAGTGTGCTGCAGCAGTCAAAAAAGCAAACAGAATGTTAGGAATTATTAGGAAGGGAATGATTAATTATCGCTCCATGGTGAGACCGCACCTGGAATACTGTGTACAATTCTGGTCGCTGCAACTCAAAAAAGATATAGTTGCGATGGAGAAGGTACAGAGAAGGGCAAACAAAATGATAAAGGGGATGAACAGCTCCCCTATGAGAAAAGGCTGAAGAGGTTAGGGCTGCTCAGCTTAGAGAAGAGATGGCTGAGGGGGGATATGATAGAGATTTTTAATATCATGAGATGTCTTGAACGAGAAGATGTGAATCGGTTATTTACACTTTCGAATAATAGAAGGACTAGGGGGCATTCCATGAAGTTAGCAAGTAGCACATTTAAGACTAATAGGAGAAAATTCTTTTTTCACTCAACGCACAATAAAGCTCTGGAATTTGTTGCCAGAGGATGTGGTTAGTCAAGTTAGTGTAGCTGCGTTCAAAAAAGGTTTGGATAAGTTCTTGGAGGAGAAGTCCATTAACCACTATTAATCAAATTTACTTAAGGAATAGCCACTGCCATTAATTGCATCTGTGGCATGGGATCTTCTTAGTGTTTGGGTTATTGCCAGGTTCCTGTGGCCTGGTTTGGCCTCTGTTGGAAACAGGATGCTGGGCTTGATGGACCCTTGGTCTGACCCAGCATGGCAATTTCTTATGTTCTTATGCCTGGACGGATAGGCACAGCATTAGAGGTCAAACCATTGTAGAGACATAAAGCCTGGACAGACAGGCATAGCATTCGAGGATAGAGGTCAAGCTCTTGTAAGGACATAAGCCCTGGATGGACAGGCACAGCATTTGAGGTCAAACCCTTGTAGAGACGTAAAGCCTGGACAAACAGGCATAGCATTCGAGGATAGAGGTCAAGCTCTTGTAGGGACATAAGGCTTGGATGGACAGGCAAAGCATTAGAGGTCAAGCCCTTGTAGGTACATAAGGCCTGGATGGACAGGCACAGCATTAGAGACCAGCAGCAGCCCACAGCTATATCTAGGAAGCGACAGCCCACAATGGAGGAAATTGGATGGTGTAAATTGGCACTATAATGGGGAAAGAGGCAGACAGCATTTAAAGTGGTAACTAGGACTATTAATGAGATGATCGCTTTAGATGATCAGCCCTTGCAGTTAGTGGAGACCGTAGGTCAGAAACATTTTCTGCGGCTGTTAGCACCCAGTTATAAAGTGCCCTCCAGGACCAATTTCAGCAGAAAGGTTAACCCCAGTTTGTAAAATCATTGCAGTAGTCACATCCAGGCACTGCTGGTGAAGGCACAGCCGAGCAGTGTGCATGTCACAAGCAACATCTGGACATTTACAAATACCTCACACTCCTTCCTCTCTTTGACAGTACATTAGTGGGATCTTGCTGAGGCAGGAGCAGGCAGCAGCTCCATAGGGGATGGAGTAACAGAGTGTAAGTGGGCTTTGATACACAGCATACTTACCCAATGGATGGTTCCCATCCTCTGCCAATATTTTAGGAGCCTTTAGAGAAATTCTGGAGGACTGGCAGCTGGATCAGAGCCAGAAGTCTAAATGCAGGGTTCTTTGTTACTGACAATGGTAATAATATGTTAAAGGCAGCATCTGACGGGGGATATCAAGGTGTACGATGCTTTGCTTACACCCTGCACCTAGCAGTGGAGGCCCTATGGCTGGAGTCCAAGGACACAGAGCATATCTACCTGCATGGTTTACTAGAGAGGCGTAGGAAAATAGCTGGATACTTCCACTGAAGTGTGAAGGCAGGGTTTCTTCTCTGTGAAGAGCAGGAGGAATTAGAGATGTCTCCCAAGCATCTCATTATAAAGATGGGCATCTGCTGGAATTATATCTACATGAAGTTGCAGAGGCTAGTGGAGCAGCAGACACTCCTGCATGATCTGTCTCGGGAAATGGGGATAGATATGGAGGCTCCCCTAGGGCATCATAATTGGTCAGTCATGAGACAGCTTGTGAAAATCCTGCAGCCCTTTAAGGATGCCACAGAGGATCTAAGTGCCCCAAGCACCATCTTGGGAGATGCCATCCCCATAATAATCATCCTGTTAGAAATGTTGGAGGGCTTTCAGCAGGAAGAGGAAATGAGAGCTGTGGTGTTGCATAGTCTGGTGTCCTTGGAAAATCAGGCAACAGAGAAACTAAGATCTCTGACCTGAAACCCCATATGCATGCCCGCTACATTATTTTATTTATTTATTTTATTTATTTATAGCTTTTATATACCGAAGTTCAAGTAACAGGGTTACTTATCAGTTTGGTTTACATTCAACAAGCATGCGAACAATGACAACAATTGTCTTACATTGAACAGGGATCTGAATATTATATTATATTATGTGATCAATATTTGAAAAGGAGACTCACACTATTGGCCACAATCTGATACATATGAAGAGCATGTTGACAGATGAGGTCTGTCAACTAAAACACCAGAGGTTAAGGCAGAGGAGGGATGTAGCACAGGAGGAAACACCATCATTGGTCAGGTCAGACAGCAGTGCAAGTCATAGCAGCACCCTGTCATCACCAACTAGCATTCCCTACTCCACCTTAAAAAGGAAACATTCCTCACTTCTGTCCAAGGTAAGTACAAAAGCAGCTGGGAAGAAAGACATGTCTGATACAAATGTAACCCCTTTTTGGAGGATTGCTACTCATAAGGGCACACGACTCAATTATCTCTTCTGGGGCTGCTCCAGCTAATCATTCCATTCCACACTGACTCTTAATCCCTGGGGTGATTTTTTTTACGGGAAAAATGTCTTGCTTATGGCCCAGACAATGAAAGAATTTCGCCAGTGTGTGTATGCTTTAGTGGTGCTTCCCATGAGGTGAGAGGCTGTGATAAGGAGACAGATCTAGGTCTGGGTATTAAATTAAAATTTACTGATTGGTAATAATAAATTAAAGTCCATTATGTTACGATCCCGGTCACACCCGCGCTGCGAACCGCCGGGTTCGGGGTCCTCCACGCGGCTTGGCAGCGGCGTCTCCACGAGGGAGACGTCGCCGGAGACTCCTCCCCTCGGCAAGGGAACGCGCGCGCGCGAAGGGCAGCGTTTTGTACTGTCAGCACCCGGATGTGCTGACACGCCCCCCTTGACGTCAGACGCCGACCGGGGGATTTAAACCAGGCTCTTTCTTCGCCAAAGTGCCTTGCAACGAGGTTCCTTCATCTGAAGTGCTAGTTGCCGTCGTTCCTGTTCCCCACTGATTGCCTGCCTGATTCCTGGATTCCTGCTTGTCTTCAGCCTGCCTTGACTCCGGTTCGAGATTCCTATTCCTGCTTGTCTTCAGCCTGCCTTGACTCCGGTCCGTGACTCCGATTCCTGCTTGTCTTCAGCCTGCCTTGACTCCGGTCCGTGACTCCGATTCCTGCTTGTCTTCAGCCTGCCTTGACTCCGATCCGTGACTCCGATTCCTGCTTGTCTTCAGCCTGCCTTGACTCCGGTCCGTGACTCCGATTCCTGCTTGTCTTCAGCCTGCCTTGACTCCGGTCCGTGACTCCGATTCCTGCTTGTCTTCAGCCTGCCTGGACTCCGGTTCGTATTCCACTCCTGGGTTTCTCCGTCCTCGCCTAAGTCCCAGCGGTCCGGGTCCCTACGGGCTCCTCCCGGGGGGACCTCGGGCTTCCAGGGCGAAGACTCCTAAGTCCTAGCGACCCGGGCTCCCACAGCTCCTCTGGAGGAGTCACGGGTTTCCAGGTGAAGCTCCATTTGCCCAGTGGGAGTTCTGCCTCCCGACTGTCCCCTCGGGTCAGTCGGCCTAAGGATCCACTTTCGGATTTCGCCCTTCATAACTCATTATGTAGAATTGTGAGTTGACATCTGACTGATGGTACATTATGTTTCTCCTCTGTAGGTAGGTGTCCTTAATCCAGACTTCTACATAGACCTCTTGGTGATTTTAAGTGCACATTATTACCCCAGTGGCTATGTGGGAATCCTGTTGGAGGTTTCCCAATCTTTGCTGAAAAATCCTAACTTTAGAAATGTTGTCCTGGACACACCCAGTCTGTCCTGATCCCTTGGATGGAAATCCAGATGGGATCTCCTGATCCTGTTCCTCCTTCCTTTAGTCAGATGTTCTTTCATCCTTTATTCTCTGATGTTTTGGGAAACGTCTCTTAAGGAGAAGTCAGTAGGATAAGGCTATTACTTCTGCACTGAAATCCCAGTGGGGGTGGGGGATCAACAACAGTAGTGTCTGACTCAGCCTGCTGCTTCCTGACATGTTCCCATAAACAACACTAGGGTCTGTCATATACTGCTGCCTCCTGACACGTCCCCAACAACAACACTAGGGTCAGACTCAGCTTCCTTCTGTCATATCCCCTTCAACAACACTGGGGCCTCATTCCTCCTCCTACCTCCTGACATGTCCACAAGAACAACACTGGGGCCAAAAACATCAGAGGTCTGGCAGCACATCCAGTAGCAGCCTTACACTGCCAAACTCCAACACCAACAGCATAGGTATCTGGCATGACATCCAGCATCAGTATTACATTGCTATATACCTCACACAACCACAGGGGTATGATAAATCCTTGTTCTGCTTGCTATATTCCAAGTACACCCCAGGGCCATGACTCCACTGAGTTCCTCTGCCTGCCATGTTCCAAGTTCAATCATAGGGTCATGACTCCACTGGTTTCCTCTGCCTGCCATGATCCAAGCAACACCCCAGGGTCATGACTCCACTGAGTTCCTATGTCTGTTTAGCCACAAAACACCATCTCAGAGTATTAACTCCACTGAATTCCTCTGCCTTTCATATTCCAAGCACAACCCCAGGGTCATCACTCCACTGAGTTTCTCTGTCTGCCATATTCCAAACACCACCACAGGGTTATGACTCCACTGAGTTCCTCTGCCTGCTTTTCTCCACCACCACAGAGGCATGACTCCATTGAGTTCTTATGCCTCCTTTTCCCCAAATGTAACCACGGAGGCATGACTCCACTGAGTTCCTCTGCCTCTTTTCTCTAAAAACCACCACTGAGGCCTGGCCTAACATATCGTGGATTGGGCACTGTTGGAGGCAAGATGCTGGGCTTCATGGACCCTTGGTCTGACCCAGTATGGCATGTTCTTATGTTCTTATCCTGCATAGGCCTGTCTTTCTCCAACCAATCCACTGTGGCCTGACACTTCCAGTTGCAGCATGCCATGTTGGCCTGACATTTTTAGCTGCAGAATGCCATGCTACAACCATAACCACCATGGCTTGATACTTCCAACTGCAGGTTACCATACTTCATCCATCTTATCAAAACCATCTTAGAGAAGCTCAAGATCCTTAATAGTTTTCAATAAGCTTTGCAGTCCCTAAAATTGCTGCATTTTCTACCTGCATAGTTATTTTACAAATGCTCCATGGACCTGACACTGACAACACCACAGCTTTGGAGGTGTTACAGCTAGACTTCTCGCTGTGTTGCTCTGCTCCAACCATTCTAGTTTTTAAAAATTATTAACCAACACCACTTTTGCCACCACTGCTCATAGCTATTCTTGCCACATTATGATGCCCATTTACTCCGCTCTTCTGTGCATGAAGAAGAACTGGAAAATGCCATTGGGGGTGTTACAGCTACCCTTTTTGCTGTGTTGCTTTATTCCTTCCATTCCACTTCTTAAGATATAGCAACGCCACTGCTGCCACCGCTGCCATTCCAAGCTGGTACCTTAGAGTGCTCCTCCACTGCTCCAGCTGTTTTCAAGTTTCTTACTTAGTCCCCCTTCTTCTACAGTACTTGCCCAGGTTCATCTTGCCCTAGCCATAAATTGCTTTGCAAACTTACAGAAACACTCCTCAGGCTTTTCATACCATTCTTCCTCTATGGTACTCATCTTCTTGTCATCTCTTGCTCTTGACATGGATCTCCTCCATACTTCTGCATACTTGCTGCAGAGCTCCATGAACGCCATGAATTGTAACTGATTTTATGGCCCATTTGCAGTTCCACTGTATTATGCATGTGGGTACCTATGACAGTGTGGCTTGGCTTACTCAATGACACAAACATATTAGTGATGTGCAATTGTTTTTGCTGAATTGGAAAATTTCAAAGAAATAGTACAATTCAGCATGGGTCGGAGGACCCGAATCCCGAGATGGATTTTCCACAAACTTTGGGGAAAATTTGTTGTTCAGGCTAGCGTGGGGGGGGGGGGCAAATTTATTTAAAAAAAAACAACCCAAAACTACCCCAGCCCTTCAAATTTCGTTTTTTACAACCCCCCATCCTCCTGATTCCTCCCCCCAAAAAACCTTGCCTGAAGTCCCTGGTGGTCCAGTGGGGGTCCCGGGAGCGATCTCCCACTCTCGGGCCATCGGCTACCAGTAAACAAAATGGCGACAGTGGCCCTTTGCCCTTACCATGTGACAGGGGCTACCGGTACCATTGGTACCATGGAAGGAGCAATGGATGGCCCGTGTCATTTTCTAAGATGGTGCCGACTGGAAAATTTTTCAAAAAACTTAGGTGCCAGCCAACATTTTTTAGAAGCTGAGAAAAACTCCATTGCACCCTGCCCAAGTATTTTTTTGTTGGGTTTTTTTTTTCTGTTTTCACTCATTTTTCTTATTTTTCTTTCTATTTTTGTGTTTTTCTTTGTTTTCTCATCTTTTTTACTTTTCATGCTTTGATTTGCTCATTTAACTTTTGAACACTTCTGCCTTTATTTTCCTTTCCCCCTCTTCCACTTTCACCTTTCTACAGGGTGGCCCATGGAAAAGTAGCCCACCTCCAATACCAGTGCCACACAGGCAAGTACTTTTCCATGGGCCACCCTTTACTTCCTCATTCCCTCTGGCCTCCTTGCCTATTCTCCTCCCTATTTCACTACTTCTTTTTCCTGATGGGCAGCAGCTATAATATTTCTCCCTAGGTAGAGTTCCAGCAAAACAACAGGAACTCCTCCTGGAATGAGGACTGATGCTGACAGTTTTTCCTGGGATGTGGAACACTACAGTAGCTATTTCCTTGCCTAGTTCTGCCACAGAGAAAACAGCTCATGCTTTTGGCCCACCCACGAAAAGAGAAGCATGGCTAAGCTATGGCATGCTTAAAATGTAATTCTTTTCTGGCAGTTCCCTTCTTCCGAAACTTGCAGTGCCTCCACAAGACTAAGAATCTACAGTATAGCCATTTTTTATTCTTTGATTGGGCAGCCAGTGTGCTCCCCCTCAGGATTGTTCACACCCACTTGGGAGAGCTGCCCCCTAGTTTTCTCATCCCTGGTTTAGACCCCAGAGATGGGGCAAGATGAGTCCAGGAAGTTGGGGGACAGATGAAAGTCTGATGGCTTCAGTTTTAAAATTTTGATGGTGCCAGTGGTGGTGATTTTAAGGGCATGGGGTGAATAAAGGTCCTTGGCCCCTTCCTTTGATTTTGATCTTAATGCTGTTTTTTCATTTGTTATGTTTATTTTATTTCAAATAAATGAAAAATAATAATCTGTAAATGAAGGAAAATAAAACCAACAAAAAGAAAATATTTAAATGTGCACATCTAATTTTTATTTAATAAATAGTTTTGTTAATGTTTGGACTTAAGAATTTTACATTGACTTTTCTATTAAATATTTGTATTGATTTTTCTCCATAAAATGTTTATCTATCATCATTTATTCATACGGTATATCTAAGAACATAAGAACATAAGAACTTGCCATACTGGGTCAGACCAAGGGTCCATCAAGCCCAGCATCCTGCTTCCAACAGAGGCCAAACCAGGCCACAGGAACCTGGCAATTACCCAAACACTAAGAAGATCCCATGCTACTGATGCAATTAATAGCAGTGGCTATTCCTTAAGTAAACTTGATTAATAGCAGTTAATGAACTTCTCCTCCAAGAACGTATCCAAACCTTTTTTGAACCCAGCTACACTAACTGCACTAACCACATCCTCTGGCAACAAATTCCAGAACTTTATTGTGCGTTGTGTGAAAAAGAATTTTCTCCGATTAGTCTTAAATGTGCTACTTGCTAACTTCATGGAATGCCCCCTAGTTCTTCTATTATTTGAAAGTGTAAATAACCGATTCACATCTACTTGTTCAAGACCTCTCATGATCTTAAAGACTTCTATCATATCCCCCCTCAGCCATCTCTTCTCCAAGCTGAACAGCCCTAACCTCTTCAGACTTTCCTCATAGAGGAGCTGTTCCATCCCCTTTATCATTTTGGTTGCCCTTCTCTGTACCCTATCCATTGCAACTATATCTTTTTTGAGATGCAGCGACCAGAATTGTACACAGAATTCAAGGTGCAGTCTCACCATGGAGCAATGTGGAGGCATTATGACATTTTCTGCTTTGTTAACCATTCCCTTCCTAATAATTCCTAACATTCTGTTTGCTTTTTTGACTGCCGCAACACACTAAGCCATCGATTTTAAAGAGTTGTCCACTATGATGCCTAGATCTTTTTCTTGGGTGGTAGCTCCTAATATGGAACCTAACATTGTGTAACTACAGGAAAGGTTATTTTTCCCTCTATGCAACACCTTGCACTTGTCTACATTAAATTTCATCTGCCATTTGAATTCCCAATCTTCCAGTTTTGCAAGGTCCTCCTGTAATGTATCACAAGCCGCTTGTGATTTAACTACTCTGAATAATTTTGTATCATCTGCAAATCTGATAACCTCACTCGTCGTATTCCTTTCCAGATCATTTATATATAATTTGAAAAGCACTGGTCCAAGTACAGATCCCTGAGGCACTCCACTGTTTACCCTTTTCCACTGAGAAAATTGACCATTTAATCCTACTCTCTGTTTCCTGTCTTTTAACCAGTTTGTAATCCACGGAAGTGCATTGCCTCCTATCCCATGACTTTTTAGTTTTCTTAGAAGCCTCTCATAAGGGACTTTGTCAAACGCCTTCTAAAAATCCAAATACACTACATCTACCAGTTCACCTTTATTCACATGTTTATTAACCCCTTCAAAAAAATGAAACAGATTTGTTAGGCAACATTTCTCTTGGGTAAATCCATGTTGACTGTGTTCTATTAAACCATGTCTTTCTATATGCTCTACGATTTTGATCTTGAGCATAGTTTCCACTATTTTTCCCGGCACTAAAGTCAAGCTCACTGGTCTATAGTTACCCGGATCTATATCTCTATCTATCTGTCTATCTATCTATGCACACACACATATATATTATAGATATAGATATATATATATATATATATATATTTTTTTTTTTTTTTTTATATATATATAGATTTATATTGTTTATTTTTCATCTATTTCTTGCCACCACTTTGCATTCTGTGTTTCTGTCACAGGTGAAATATGGAAGGAAAATTTGTAGAAGGCCTGCCTTATATTAAAGCTTAATCCTTCTAACCCTGGTTCCCTGTTCTAGTCCATCCAGCTAGGTGGGTGACATTCGGTGTGTTTTATATCATCTTCCATACCATATCATATCATATGGATCTCTTACTGATCAAACAATTTTCAAATTGTTCATTATAACTAAGTCACAACCAACCTCCATATATTTTGTACTTTCACAAAAAAATAGTATCTTCATATATAAATAAACTACAACATTTTTATCATTATTTTCCAACTATTATGTATGTTTATCTTTTTATCTGCTGAGTACTTTAGATCATACAGACTACAAATCCATAAGTAAATAAATAAATATAAATCAAATTTCTTAGGAGCTTTTTCATGCTTTTGATGTATCATCAGCCACTTCCTTTCAGTTAGTCTCACCTTGTCTCCAAGTAATTTTTTTAAAAAGGAACATATGTCAATTAATTTCCGCTTCCAAACATTTTCTTTGCTATTTTGGGATAAAATGCTTCTAAAAGGATTTGGTTCTATTAGTAGGAAAGATGATTTGCTACTATAGCCTCTGTATCTGGATCCATGCTGACCTCTTCCCTACCCTCTATTATTCTTTGGTATAGAGCTCCTCTATATGACTTACACTTTACTCACAATCTCATTACCTTCCAATGCACCAATTGACCTTTCTGAGATCACCTCCCCAGGTGCAATTTCACTGTTCTCTCCATAAAATTCAAAGAAGAGGAGGCAGCAGCAGTTTCTTGTGGTAATTTATTGATTTACTATTCCTTTTGTTATTGAAAGTAGAAATGGAAAATGTTTAAGACTGATGTGGTGCACACATTTAAAAATGAATTGTTTACTGAGGTCTTTCATTCTAAAATTCTTTGTGCTTCTGGAAATCAATGCCTCCTGCTGCTCTAAGGCAGGTGCTTAGACAGAAATAATATAGTTTAGTTTTAAGAATACTGAAAGACCTCCATTTCACTCTCCTATCTCAGCGGGATAGCAGAACTGCTGTAATTATTGTTCAAACTACCACCCATTGTTGCCTTTAAATAGCTCTTAAGAACACTGTGGTCATAAAAATCACAGGCATAAAGTGTAGGCCACATAAAGAATGAAGAAACAATGAAATGTTCATTTGGGTTAAGATGTGAGAGGCAAGAAAAAAATTACAGAATATACTAAAGATGTGGAAAGGAAGCAAATAAGAGTTGATGCAGTATTTACAAAGTTCTTATAAAAATGCTTCTTTGAGAATCCTAATTAAGAATACATATCAAGCTTTAGGGAGCATAAAGAAACTCAACTATTATAAGATATAGGTATGAGCACTAAAATAAGAATTAGCGGGTGTGGGAACATTTCAAAAAGTTTGCAGATTAGTTAAATGAATACACAAATAACTTTTATTTACTTAGTGAATTTGTGAGATGTCTGTCCAGTGAAAGGATCTAGGCAACTTAAAAGGAAGTCAAATTAGTTGGACAAATGTTTCCCCTAAAATAACTCCAAATTGATTTCTGTAAATTGAGGAATCTCATTGAACCTGATGAATTTTCCACAGATTCATTGGAAAAATGGCAAAATGCAAATGAACTTTCCCCACCAAGTTTGAGGAAAATTTAAAAATTCCATGGAACTCAACCAGATTGACTAGCATAGTGGGATTTAAAAGAGGTTTGGGCAAGTTCATGAAGAAAAGGTTTATAAAATATTATTAACCAGGTAGCTTAGAGAAATATATTGCTAACCATGGGAGTAACAAGAAATATATCTACTTTTTGGGATCTGCTAGGTATTTGTGACCTGGACTGGCCACTGTCGGACATTGGATTCTGGAATCAATGGCCTTGGTCTGACCTAGCATGGCATTTCTTTCTTTCTTTCCTTCTTTCTTTTTATTTTGTTTATTTTAAATATTTCTATCCTGCACACTCCAAAGTTCACGGTGGGTTACAATGATATATGATAAACACTGAAAACAGCAAATATAACAAACTATAATGACAACAAAATAAAAACATAGACAGGACTGTAGGGGTTCTTGTAAAAGCTATCCAAGGTTGCTGAAAAGTCAGAATATGCTGAAATGGTAGAACATATGCAAAAAGTATGTCAGGGGTCAGCCTTAAGTTTTGTTCCTGCTTTATTGGGTCAATTTACAAGAATTCACATGACTTAGAAGAATTCAATCCTATTAACATATATGAGGTAAAATTATAATGCCAGCCAATTAGGAAAATGTTATGCAAGCAAACAAATTAGCTCATTGATGTGTAAATTGGAGGTTTGACCTATTGAAGGTGAGTTCTTTGACACTGCTTCTGAATTGTGTTGTTGGTAATCTCACACTTTCCTGGGATATCACATACTTTATAAAAAGATCTTTCTTTAAGTTGCCAGTATTAAGTATTTATTTTATAGCCCAAAACAGGACTACTATAAATAAAAAAACAAAATAAAACATGAAATCATAGAACAAAAGTAAATTGTGAAACACCAGAAAATTCAAATACCTGGGGTTTGCATCATATGAAAAAGCATTTTTAAACTGAAGGACTCTAGTCATTCACTTCAAATGTTAACTTAAACAGCCTTCCTAAATGCATTTACATCTTTGAGCAACTGAATTTGTTCAACTTGTGAATTTCATAGAAGTCCTGCAACTAAAAATGCTCTCTCTCTCTCTCTGGTTTCCTCAAAATGCCTCAACCTAGGTACTAGAACTTCAAGAAAACCTCTGTAAAGATCTTAAAGCACACTATAGTCTCCGTATAAGTAATGTATAGAAACTGTAAGATAAAAAATATTAATAATTTAAAAATCAACATCTAAACCTGATATTTGACTCTTGACTGGCTCAGAAGCCAGTGAAGGGAGAACAAAACTGATGCAATATGTTCTCTCATAGGTGTATCTTTTAGAATATGTGCAGCTGAATTCTGTAATATTTATAAGGATCTTAGGGGTCATTATTCAGCTGTGGTGTAGCTAGTTAACCCCCTCATTTATCAAAATGTGCTAAGGCATTTTTGCATGCGTTAAGGGCTTATCACATGTGAAAAGCCCAGTTAAGGCATGCAATAGCACCATATCGTATGGTGTGATGCAAATCTGAAAAAGAGGAGGAGTTAGGGGTGGGCTAATGATTTTGTGAAATCCTATTGCATGGCTTTAACTACAATGTTTTCAGTAGTGTTAAGCTGTGTGAGAGGGCACCAGCCTAGCCATCTGGGTGGGAGAGAGAGAGAGAGAGAGAGAGAGACTAGCCATAATGCCCTCTGCCGAGATAGGTATTTAGATCCCTATGGAAGGCCTACCTAGTAACTCGAGGTGAGGTTTAGGTATTAGTATAGAGGTTAGGGGCCACTTTGACATTCAAAGTGAGACGTACGAACAGAACAGTGATCTCTTGTGAAGATTTGATGATCTTCGGAGTGAAGAAGCTCACTCAAAGATGAGACTTGTGCAAGGTTCTCTCCACCTAGCTTGATGTTACCCAGGTAGAGAGTCCATCAAACTTGATTAATAGCAGTTAATAGACTTCTCCAAGAACTTATCCAAACCTTTTTTGAACCCAGCTACACTAACTGCACTAACCATATCCTCTGGCAAAAGATTCCAGAGCTTAATTGTGCGTTCAGTGAAAAAGAATTTTCTCCGATTAGTCTTAAATGTGCTACTTGCTAACTTCATGGAATGCCTCCCAGTTCTTCTATTATTCAAAAGTGTAAATAATTGATTCACATCTACTCATTCAAGACCTCTCAGGATCTTAAAGACCTCTATCATATCCCCCCTCAGCCGTCTCTTCTCCAAGCTGAACAGCCCTAACCTCTTCAGCCTTTCCTCTTAGGGGAGCTGTTCCATCCCCTTTATCATTTTGGCTGCTCTTCTCTGTACCTTCTCCATCACAACTATATCTTTTTTGAGATGTGGCGACCAGAATTGTATACAGTATTCAAGGTATGGTCTCACCATGGAACGATACAGAGGCATGACATTTTCCCGTTTTATTCACTATTTCCTTCCTAATAATTCCTAACATTCTGTTTGCTTTTTTGAATGCTGCAGCACACTGAGCCGACGATTTTTAAAGATGGCGCCGGCCATCCAGTGCTCCCTCCATGTGACAGGGGCCTGCCAATGAAACGGGTACCCTGTCACATGGTAAGGGCAAAGGGCCATCGGTGCCATTTTTGATTAGTGGAGTGGGAGATCGCTCCCGGGACCCCCACTGGACCACCAGGTACCTGTAAAATGTTTTTGGGGGGGTCGGGAGGGTGGGGGAAGCAAAGGGATTAGTTTTAATGGGTCAGGGTGGGTTTAGGGGTTAAATTTTGTATGCCATTTTTCCCGTCCTCCCCCAAAATGATAAGAGAACCCCCACAATCAATATTGTGGGGTTTTCCTATCGTTTCGGGGGAGCCTCCGATTTCTGACGATTTTGAAAATATCGACGATATTTTCAATCGTCCGAAGCCCGATTCACATCCCTATTAGTTAGTGTGAACAGTTCAATAAGCTGTCGAGAACATTACAGGCTAGGGAACACGTGTAGTTACCCGAAGACAAAGTGGTGAAAGGAAGTTAGGTTTCTTTATTGATTTTGTAAAGTGTTAGGTAATAGGTGCTGAGGAATGAGGAACAGAGTCGGTAGAGAGGAAAAAATCCAACCAACACACCCCAGCAGCGAACCACAAAATCAGCAAGCAAGAATAAAGAACAGAATGTATAACAAGTGTGTACATACCATCACAACATACAGATCTGTTTGACAAAGACAGTGAGTTACAGAAAAAGAAAACACTAATAGAAAAGAAAGAAA